>NC_141611.1:15380152-15680152 GCF_047967505.1 Dipteris shenzhenensis
TTGTGCTCTATATGTCTTCGCACCTCTATCATGTCCTGCCAAAAGAAACCTACATCATGAGCTTGACAAGTACATTAAAGGAGCATGAAAAACAATAGCCAGGGTAATTAATATTCACCATCTCTGCCAACTCCAAGTAATACACCCATCACCGAAGCATGTCCTTATTTGCAGCTATTTTCCTCCTTCTACGGGTCTGTTTCTATGAGGATGCCATCCCACATCATTTTCAGATAGAACAAAATATTTTGGTATGTCATATATTTGTAGTAGGTGGATCGGTGTACAAAGTTTTGGGGCTAGATTTTATAATGGGCTCTTAGTTGTGTCTGCACTGCACTTAAATAGGGAGAGAGTTCATTGAGCCCGACCTTCTCAATATTCAATCTCATGTTAGTTTGGCACAAAGCTTTTGGTGCTCTTGAAGATCTCGAAATGGTTAATGCATTTGGCCTCAGTCTAAATGGCCAGGCAAGCCAATGGTATAGGGCCCTCAACTCAAAAGAGAAAGTCAATTGGGAGGCATTCAGAAAGAATTCATTGTAGGGTTTGCCCCGAGTGGACATAAGTGGAGCCCGATTAACCAGTCATATGGTGAAATATAATGACAAGGAATCCCTCCAGGATTACATCGCTAAGATCAAATACCTCAATTCCCATTACGAACCATATGAGAGAGAGTGATGAATGATTGCTGCCATGCTTCCTTATCAGATTGGCAGACCCAAAGCTACATGGCCACTTAATGGTTATGAATCCCACTTCCTTCAAACTGTGCAGCACAAGGTGGCTATCCATATAAGTGATAATATGATGGATAAGGTTGTCCAGGACAAAACTACAACTCCATTGGAGGTATCACCATCGGTAAGGTCTTCATGTGCGGAGCCTACCAAAATTTAAACACATGGACCACCAACTGCTTGCTTCTACCGACTTGTATGCCCATAATAACTCCTCCTTTCACTTGGGGTCCACTTCATCCTAGTCTTGGTGCTCTATACAAATTTGCACCGCCATCATGTCCTACCAAAAGAAACCTATATCATGAGCTTGGCAACAAGTACCTTAAAGAAGCAGGAAAAATAGCTAGGGAAATTAATATTCATTGTGCATTTGCCCATTCCAATCTAATACAAAGCATGTCCTCTTGTAGCTATCCTCCTCCTCTTCTCCAGGTCTAGTTTTGCAAGGAGTTCAACTAGCAATGTTCTCAAATAGAACATGAGCATTCCAAAGTCTTTTGGGTATGCCATAGATTTACAATAGGTGGATTGGTCTACAAAGTTTTGGGGCTAGATTTCAAAATGTTGGTTGTCTGTACTACACTTAAGTAGGGAGAGAGTTCATTGATCCTGACCTTCTCAATCTTCTTTCATACAACGTGACATGTCCACCTCTCATCATTCGATTGAGGTGGGTAGTCTTCTTTGTCAATGTGTTGGAATTATAGCAAAGATATGTAAAGATAATGTGCGAACAATGACTTCCATACATGGAAGTCATAGAAAGAATCATAAATACATGGGGTGATATCACAAGAATCTGTGTGAACTCCAAAAGGAATGAATTATAATGAATCCTAAATCCTAAATGAATGAATTGAATGACATTCATATTCATATTGTAATAATAGAAGAAAATCAACGTGCTAGTGGCAGTTAATATCCTAGTGTGGAAGAGAGTCACTTGAGCCGGCCTTCAGAATCTTCTTTCATATGACTGGACATGTCCACCTCTCATATTTATGACTTAAATAGAGAGAGAGTTCATTGAGCCTCGCCTTCTCATTCTTCTTTCATATGACTTGCCATGTCCACATCTCATCATTTGGCTAAGGTGGGTAGTCTTCTTTGTCAGCATGTTGGAACTCAAGAAAAGATATGCAAAGATAATGTGCAAGCAACTCAGTTTGATTGAAATCTTTTGTCTCACATTATGGTCCTTGGCCTATCAGAGGACATTATCCAGTCACATAGCTGAGGAAACATCACTTCAATCACTTTGAAAATATCTTAATGTTACATATATATATTGTTATATATGTATACATATGTATGTATATGTATATGGATTAGCTATATGATTTCATGTTTCTCAATGTAAGTGTAGTTGTTAAGATATATATATATATATATATATATCTTAACTACACTTACATTGAGAAACATGAAATCCCATAGCTAATCCACAATTCCTAAATGAATGAATTGTATGCCATTCATCTTGTAATAATAATAATAAAAGCAAACCACTGTGCTAGTGGTAGTTAATATCCTAATGTGCAACCAACCACCACGTTGGTGGTAGTTAATATCATAGTGTGCAATTGGTTTCTTGCCCAAATTTTGATTAATTCAAGGCGTCAATACTAACTTGCATGGTAATGAGTGATTAGGGATTATTAGGCTTCATGATTTAAGTTTGTAGTAAATACTGCCATCTTATGTGAGTGGTGGCATCTAAGATTACTAATAACCATGTCGGTGGTGGCATCCAAGATTACTAATAACCACGCCGGTGGTGGCGGCTAAGATTCCAATGGGCTGGCACTTAACTAGCAGCCCCACTGCAGTGGCCCACAATTTTCTAGTCATGATGTCATTCTTCTTGCTGCAATTTTCTAGTCATGATGTCATTCCGCTTTTTATAGCAATCTTTAATCATATGACCCATTTTACCACAATAGTAGCATTCAACATTGTTGTTTGCATTTCGGCCTCTCTGCCATCCACCATGACCTCTTTGGCTCCCCCTGCCTCTAAAGTTACCATGTCCTCCTCCATAGGACTGGTTTTTTGATTTCTGCCATGGCCTCCAAATCGGCTTGCTCTACCTCTACCTCTACCTCTTCCAGTATTTGAGTAGAAGACAGCTTCTTTTGAAGTTCCTCCTGAAGAAGATGCACCACTATTTCTCTGCTCTTCAGAAATTAGAAGAGCAATCAACTCCTCAAAATCAGGAAAATTCTCACAGACGGCAATGGATGTCTGGAATTGTGCATAATCCTTTCCTAGACCATTCAAGGTCACAGAAACTAAATCTTCATGTTCCACTGGCGACCCAATAGAAGCAAGTGCATCTACAATCTTCTTCACCTTCATGTGGTAGTCATTGATGCTCATTTATTCTCTTTGCACATTATGTAACTCCTGCATGAGCTGTATTTTCTTGGCTTGCATATTTGTGTTATACATTTTTGTCAAGGTATCCCATGCCTCCTTCGGCATGCTTGCATCTTGAATATGCACAATCATAGAATTTGAAATACTGATAGACAGCTAGTACATAACTTTTCTGGCTCTCTCATGCCAGCCTTTAAATGTTTGCAACTCTTGTTGATTGGGAACATTAGGAATAACTGGTTCTTGTTTAGCTCCAGTAATGAACTCCCAATAGCCTTTTCCCTTAACGAAATTCGTCATTCTAAGCTTCCATGCTTGGAAGTTGTTCTTGTCAAGCTTTCCTGTGACAATTTGTGAAAGAGCATCAAACGCCATTATAGAACAGTGCAAAATATTCTCACTGTAAAAAAACACAACTTTTGCCTCACAAGGGCAAATATGCAAAACTGACAAGAGTGGTATTTGACCACACACTCACTTCCTAGTGACGATTGTGCATCAACAGGCAATAAGAATGATTCTATCACTCCCAATATCTCTATGCATAGACATATGATGTAATTTTTGTGATAACTTTTCACTGACCTGCAGAATAGTGACCTGCAGAATAGTGGTCGCACAGCAAAAAACAGGGCACTATCCTAAGTGCCTATGGAAAACTTCCGCCACCAAAATGGGCCCCGAAATGACCTCAAATGAAAAAAATAATTTCACCTTGGGCTTTGCCCTTTCTTGTAGCATGTATTGCCTTCTCGCCACACCGCGAAGGGCGTCCCAATCTGAGACAGTGCACTCTTGCACTTTCTGGCTATGCTACTTGCAGAGATTTGCTCCCAAACTTGAAAAAAAAAGGAAAACAACACTGATCCTCTTACTAGGACACTGCAAACTTGGTTTGCTTTCTTGAGCTCCTTACCATGAATCGAGCTCTAATACCATGTGAAGAGAGTGGGAGAGAAGGAAGGAGTCTCACTTGCAGCTTTCTCACATACACTATGGGGGAATATACACAAAGGTGGAGGCTGAAAACACTTTTCCTCTTGTTAGTTGTGAAAGCCAAAAGAACTCTAAGTACAAAAGAATAGGTGAACCCTATATGTGGGTCTCAAACCAAACTCAGCTAGCTAAGGTGGCATATTAACTGAGCCACTAACTAGAGTACATAAAGATAGCTATCATCCAGCTATTATTCATGGGCGGTGTACCAACCGCATCTGTAGCTAACAAGTCAGTGAGATAAATGCACAACGGTCACCCTATCATATCACGAGTGGAGCTCAATATCTCAACAAAGGTACATATGCCCAATGTGGATATCCAATATCTTGAGGTCACGGGTAGTTGGAGCTTGAAGCACGTTCGAGAATACATCGCTCTCACCTTTGATGATAGTGATTTTTTCTTTACACTAAATGGGAAGATAGTAAGAGGGCGACTCAAAGGAACATCAATGCTTGAGAAATGGAAGCCTCCTTATAACTTGTCCATTCATATTGATATTGAATAAATGTAATAGTTTTTGAAGTTTGATGTCATTTGTACTGGCAATGAGTATACTTAATAAAATTAGTAGTTTTTATATGTGTTGTAATAGTTTTGAAAATATGATATAGTTTTTGAAGTGTGTTATAATAGCACTTGAATAAATGCAAAAGTTTTGAAACTGTGTTATAATAGTTTTTGACTAAATGTAATAGTTTTTGTTAAGTGTGATGTCATTTGTACTAACATAGGCCCCCCTAAATTCCAAAAAAAAAATCCATTATTTTGGGTCGTGGGGGAGGCGGGAGTGGAATATGATGGCAAATTATTTAGGCCAATATATTACATTGTCCAATATTTTATTACCTAAATTATAGTCGGACTTTTAAGGTTTTTAAAGAGACTGAAGTCAAGTATATAAAGGGCCATAAGGTATGACATAGCCTTTATTATCCTCACCTCCTAGTAGATAGCCTACTCTTGCCAGCTTCCACAAACCTCCAATGGCCGCATCCCGCGAGGCATACCATGACTTTGTCGCTTCTACTCATCATTCAAGTAGAGAGGCAGAGTTGTATGACATTTTTGATCGTCAAATAGATGTCATCGGCATAGTCCACAAGCATCTAGATCTCTTTAGAGATGTGGTAGATTATGTGAGAGAGAAAATCAAGCCTTACCTGATCCGCCTCGACATAGATAGAGTACAGTGGGTTCCTGTGACTCTCCTCATCGACTGTCGCCAAGCTGATAGCACTTTCAAGTTTAGGTTGCAAAGAATTTGCAAATCCCTTAGTCTAAAAAGTTTTAGAAGGATTTCCAAGGATGAAGTGTTGGATCTGCAAGCGGATCCTATAGGAACCTGTTTTGTATCCCTGGAAATAGCCTATTGTGTAATTCTTTTGGAAATGGAGGACACAAATGCACCTCCATTCATCAATGTAGAGCCAACTCTTTTTCTAGCATCAGCAGGACAAGATGTGGACGTTGAGGAGAATCCTAATGTGGTTGCAGAAGCTGCCATTGCTCTAGATTGGTTTAGTACAACTTTGGACAAAGGAAAACACACAACAAAAATAGAGTAGAAGACAGAGTTGGTTGTGGTTTCTGAAGTAGGCGGGACATCATCTCCCATAGGATAGTCAAAATAGGAAGAGGAGGAAGGAGATCAAAAAGAGGAGGAAGAAGGTATGACGGATGAGGTTTTGATGCAAACCCTTCCGTATATTTTGATTGAAAATAGAGAATATTTATTATTGATTGACATTCAATATATTAAATTTTTGAGAGAAGATGAAGTATTGGGGGCACTTTCCGCTTGGGAGAGTAGTAGTAACTTAGGTTACCCAAAAGAGGGGTTGGATAGGTGCACAGATTTGGCACCTACAAACACTTTGGAGCATCCGATCTTAACTGTGTGTTGGGAGGAAATGCATGACTCTACTAATGCAGCAATTACAAAGACGGAGTTCCGTGAGGTCGTGGAAATATTGGAGGTAGAGAGGGTGCAAAAATGCCAAAGAAATGAGAATACTGCAGAGGCCTCATCATTGGCACCACCTCCACCAGCAATTGATGAGAGTAAAAGCTCCATTGATATAACTCGGCCGGACGAACAAGATGTTGCCCACATTGCAAGTTCATGATATTTTGTCAATATGAATGATTTTATGTTCTTAGTTTGGCATTAAGAAGATTACTGATGTTATCTCAATTTTCACATCATCATCGAAGTTGATAAGTTTGCGATGTGTAAAGGGGGTCGAGGTGACAACATTGGTGTGGATTCAACACTAGGACACTACATGGGAATGTTCAAGCACCATAGCCTAGTGTGCTTCCATACTTTGTTCTCCCCTTACGGGAAGGAAGAGATGATAAAGTGCAGGGCACTTTCAAAGCTAGTCTCCCTTGTGCCTTTACCCCCTTTTGTGTGCAAGCGTATTTTGGTGAGGTGGGACTTTGGCATTATCTACTTTTGGAGAGAAACTTGTAGGAAGAATCATGGCAGTTGCTGCTATGGGTGCTTCAGCAGGTGTTTATGATGTTGGGAAGCTTGTAGAATCTTTTAGTGAACCCACCGTTTTGTCAACTCAGAGGAGAGCAGCAATAGTATGGCTAAAGCTAAGCAAGCAAATATTTTGTAAAATGTGCATCTATTGGATGCAATATACAAGAAATAATTGTATAGAAATCAAAATTTAATAAATATATCTCTTGTTTTCTAGATGGGTGGTGTTTTGCATTATAATTGAGTTTCATTTCTTGGATTTTAGTGTATCCTTATTTAGATATATCATTGATTTCAAAGAAAAGTGCATTCCCTTATCAAAGGTTTAAAAAATTCTTCAAGTTATTACTAGGTGTATGAATAGACAAGATCAAGATTACCGATGAATTCTAATCAAGATAGCAACAAAAGGTTAAATTGGATGCACAATTTCAAACCCTTCCATATTTAGATTCATCTTGGGACTAGGAATGTTTTGCATCCCAAACCTAGGAGGAAAATAGAACAATAATATGGTGGCTAATTTAGTTATGTGCATGGTTAGTTGGAAGGATTAATGTAAATTAAGAGGATATATGCTCCATGATTGAGATGGCAAGCTCACTTATGCCAATGGTTCCACCTGGAGATGGCAATAATCCACATGTATGCTTGGTTGGTTTTTGTGTATTATCAAATTTGGATAGAGAACAAGCATATGACTGACTCAATCCTAGCATAGGAGATTGGGTTTTGACTTGTATGGAAATTGTGTCTAAGGGGTGCTACATACAATTGAAGATGTAGGCCCTTCTGGTGTAAAATGTTGTAAAGTATGCTAGGAATGGCCAAAATCGCTTTAGAAGTGTGCCTTGATATTCTGAAGGCATTGGTGATGACTGCAATGAAGTTTGATACAAAATGGTAAGGTTGACAAATGCATGGATAGCTATGAGCAACAATGGATTAAAATGGTTGCAATGGATTAAAATGATGTGAATAACATGACATATGAAACCATTAATCAAAGTGGGTCCCAAATTTGAATGCTAATGATCAAGATATTGGGTTTATAAATTGGGACACATTTCAAGCATGAAGAAGCAAATTGATTTGGCAAAAATTTTGCATCTTTGATTGGAAGGTGGCCATGACATAGGCACTTTTTTTTTTGTCTTTACATGTTAGGACCATCGATGGCACAAAGCGATGAAAGGATTTTGCAAGCCATAAGAGTTAACCTGATGAGTGGCATTGCCAATTGTCCAAAAAGGAAAAGGCTACCATACGAGCTGCGTGAATGCTAATGCAAGCTAGGTTAGCATCAATGGGGATAGGAAAGGAAAGAATACAGGATCTAGGTGGAGGAAAGTGGAAAAACATGGGGGAGGAGAAGATAGAGAGAAGCCCCAGAGATTTGAGCCACACAACAAGGAGGTATAGGCATTGCATGCTTGTGAGATATGTAAGGTGGCCGGTGTCCTTGCGTGATAGGTAATGGAATCCAAGCTTCACTATTACATTCCATTTTCCTCATGAGTGCCACAACTAGGATATGTCCTCTTAAGGGTATAATTAAGTGAGTGATCCAAAAGAAATTTGAGGTCCTTTGTTCAACATAGGGTTCTTGTAAGCATGAAACATATTAATTTTGAAGTAACAATTATCTTACCATAGTCCCTTTAGTGGACCTAGTGGTAAAATGACCCCAAGGATGAAAATGATGTCTTAATTATCATCCTTAAAAAATGAAGTCAACACGTAGGGGAGGGAGGTAACATCCGTTATTATCTAATTCCCCCTACTATATTTCTTGTGTGTGTGTGTAAGTGATGGGGGATGCATCTCCTAGTAAAAAAAAAAAGAAAAAAGCCCTTGAGAGGCCCAAGTGTGTGCATGCACGACTTTGGCCTAGACGGGGATGACAAAATATGAAGAGGGGAGAGGAGAAGAGTGGAGATGAGGAGAGAGGGCACAGCTAGAGAGCACACCACAAATGACTAACTGTACACTAGAATTAGTTGAAAAAATAGAATATATACAAACCCTTTTAGGGTTAGGGTTAGGGGATCTAACCCTTTCCTTTATAGCACTCTATAAGGTTAGTGCTATGCACATATGATCACGTGATGGTGCTATGCACACATGATCACATGATGTTGAGCGTGAATTCTCAACACCTTCCCTCAAGATCAACATCATGAAGTAGGCCTTCCCTCAAGATGATGATTCTGGGGAATCGAAGAAGGACTGAGCATTACATTCCATCACACCCCTTTAATGGGAATGTCCTTCCTCTGCATCAAACCAAGAGCTAGTCGGTGTTTCTCGAATAGCTCTTTACCGAGTGGTTTGGTAAAGATGTCTGCAACATTTTCTTTGCTATCACAATGCTGCAGTGTGATGTCACCAAGTAACACTCTTTCTCTGATGAAGTGTTCTCTGATATCAATGTGCTTTGTTCTGGAGTGATATACTGGATTTTTGGCCAATGCTTGAGCCGATTGATTATCACAGTATATTGTTGTTGGCTTTGACTCATCAAAGTAATCTGTTTCTGACAATAGTCTTCTGAGCCATATAGCCTCACATGCACCTGTAGTGAGTGCTCTATATTCTGCTTCAGTCGAAGAAACAGTTGGCTGTTTGTTTGACAACCATGATATAGCACCTTGACCAAGGAAAAATGCATATCCCTGTGTCGATCTCCTGGTCTCATGATCTCCAGCATAGTCACTGTCACAGTATCCATGCAACCGTGGATGACTTCCTCTGTATTCTATCCCAAATTGTCTTGTACCTCTGATGTATCTCAAGACTCTTTTGGCTGCATTCCAGTGAGACTGTTTTGGATTTGCCATAAACTGTGCTAGTGAGCTTACTGCATTACAAATATCTGGCCGTGTGATTGTCAGATATATAAGAGATCCAATGAGTTGCCTGTAGTATCTGTCATTGATTGTAGGCTTTTCTGAATCTTTAGTAAGTTTCAAACTCTGTTCCATGGGAGTGGCTGCAATCTTGCAATCTGCCATATGAAACTTCTTCAGGAGACTGTCAACATACTTGAGCTGACTCATGAATGTGCTATCTGAATCTCTCTAGAACTCAATTCCAAGACAATAGTGCATAAGTCCAAGATCTTTCATGTCGAACTCTGCAGATAAGTCTTGTTTTAATTTTTTGATGAAGCTATCCTTGCTTCCTGTCACAATCAGATCATCTACGTACAAAAGTGCAATAGTAATATCTTCCCCTTGAACTTTGTAGTAGAGAGTATGATCTGCATTGGAGTTCATGTATCCCAGATCAGCAAAATACTTGTCAATTCTGCTGTACCAACTTCTGGGTGCTTGCTTTAAGCCATAGAGACTTTTCTTGAGATGGCAAACCTTGTTCTCTTTTCCTGGTTCAACATAACCGGTTGGTTGTTGCATGTAGACATCCTCGTCTAGATAACCATTGAGAAATGCATTCTTGACATCGAGCTGATACACATTCCATTTACTGAGTGTCGCTAGTGATATCAGGAACCGTATGGAATCCATCTTTGCTACTGGAGCATAAGTCTCATCATAATCTTGGCCATATTGTTGTGCAAATCCTTTTGCAACTAATCTGGCTTTGTATCTCTGAATACTGCCATCTGGATTGTACTTCACTTTGTATACCCATTTGTTGGCTATGGCCTTCTTTCCTGATGGAAGGTCGCATAATTCCCAAGTGTTATTTTTATACAAAGCATCCATTTCTTCATTCATGGCAGTTTGCCATTCTGGCATATCTACTGCGTCTTCGAAGTACATTGGCTCTTCTGTAGCCATGATGGTAGTCATAAGAGCATAGTTGGTGGTTTCCACCTGAATTGCTTTGCCTTTCTGAGCATATGTCAATCTGGCTGGTGGTCTGCTTTCCCTAGTAGACCGTCTGAGCTGCTGTGGCGCGGATTGGGGTGTTGCTGGCAATTCTTGCTCTTGTTCATCAACCTGTTCTGTAGATGACTGTGAAGTCGATGCTTCTATCTCCTGTGTAGGTGAGGTTTTCCATTCTGATTCCTCATCAAAGATTACATCTCTGGAGATAATGACTTTGTGGTTGATGGGATCATACAATTTGTATGCTTTGCTTTCTTCACTGTAGCCAACCATGATGCATTTGCGTGACTTCGCATCCAATTTCCTGCGATGATCATCATGTATGTGGGCATATGCTATGCAACCAAATATGCGGAGATGCCCAATGCGTGGCTTGTGTCCAGTGAATGCTTCATAAGGAGTCATACCTTGTATTGGTTCGGTAGGAAGCCGATTAAGCAAATAGTTAGCTGTAGCTATTGCTTCTGCCCAATACTGATTCGGAAGATGCTTTTCACTAAGCATTGCTCTAGCACTGTCTGCTAAAGTCCCATTCTTCCTTTCAGCTATTGCATTTTGCTGAGGAGTATCTGCACATGTGAATTGTCTTCGAATGCTGTGATTTTTGCAAAAGTTCATGAATGCTGAAGACATATATTCACCTCCTCTGTCTGATCTCATGACCTTGATCTTTCTGCCTGTTTGGTTTTCTACCATGGCTTTGAATTCTTGAAATCTGGCAAACACTTCAGATTTCTCTTTCAGAAAGTAGACCCAACAATATCTGCTGTAGTCGTCGATGAAGGTCAAGTAATAAAGTGAACCATTGATGCTACGGGTCTGGGCATAACCCCATACATCTGTATGAATCAAATCAAGAATACCTCGTGCACGAGAGGTACTTCTGACAAAGTTGGTTCGCTTTTGTTTGCCGAAGCAGCATGCTTCACAAACTTTTCCAAGAAATTGTAGCTTCGGAATCCCAATTGCCATATTTTGATTCCTTATATCTAACAAGTACTTGAGGTTGACATGACCATATCTCTTGTGCCATTTTGTAGATAGTGGCATCTGTTGCATTTGAGCTGACATGGCATGCTTATCTGGTACTGTAGCTAGCATCCTGTATAAGCGTCCTTCCTTGACACCTTTTGCTACTAGCTGACCTCTTTTGGATTTGTCTCTGATAGTGCATTCATCACCGTCGAAGATGACTTTGTAGTTGTGTTCCGTCATTTGACCTACTGACAAAAGGTTCTTGCTGAGCTTCGAAACATAGAGCACATCTTTGACCAATCCTTTTGTACCAGTGAAATTGTTCATAGGGTTAACACCTGTCCCTTGAACCGCATTCGGTGTATTGTGTCTACTGTGTAGATGACATTCTTTTGACCTTCTAATGGCTTCATTTCTGTGAACCATTCCTGATGATTTGTCATATGAGATGATGCACTGCTGTCGATGTACCAAGGATCCTGTTCCACTTGGTCAACTTGATAACTGAAATCCTCTTTGGGATTGAACTCAGTGTCTAGGTGCATTGTATCAGTCTGATGCAATTCCTCACTTGCAAGAAACATATTCCCATGTTCATTTGCAAAATGACTGTGACTAGAATGTCCACCACGATGATTTCCTCTTCCTCGGGAATTCCCTCGATTACTGCTAGATTGACCGCCTTGGTCATACTGCTTCTTGCGGCAATCTCTTTCATAGTGTCCAAACTTGTGACAATAGTTGCATTGAATGTTTGACACATTGGTGGATGCATTCCCTCGTCCTTGGAATCTTCCTCGGTTGGAATGATTTCCTCTTTGCTGATTTTGATGTTGCTAAGGATGCTGCTGATGCTGATGCTGATTCTGACTTTGTTGATGATGACCACTTTTCTGATATGATCTACCTCTATTTTTGCCTTTGCCTCTGCTTCTGTCTGAAGCTGTGAATGCCTGATCATTAGAATGACCTTTACGTGCTTGAATGGCCTGAGTCCTGAGTTCTTCACCAAGTAGAACTGACTGAAGTTCTTCCAGTGTTGGAATTTGCCGTTGGATGGCAATACTCTGGACTAGATTCTCATATCCTTCTCCTAGTCCATTTAGGATTACTTGAACCATTTCTGCGGGATTCATAGTCTCTCCTGCTGCTGCGAGTTGATTGTTGTAGTCTTTGATGCGGAGTACATAAGCATGACCGGTTTCACTGCTGTTGCGGAAACTCTGGTTGATCTGGTTTCTCAGGGTGAGAATCTTGGATGTGTTCTTAGACTCGTAGAGAGCTGCGAACATATCCCATGCTTCTTTTGATGTCTTGACTGTGTTGAGCTGTCCTAGCATGACATCTTGCACATTCTGCTTGATCAGGTGATAGGCATACTTGTCTTTCTTATCCCATTCTGCTTGAGCTCGGGCACTGGCAGGATCCGCTACTGGTGTGGAAACTGTTTGTGTAGATGTAGATCCCGATGTAGATCCCGTTGCTGGTTCTGTGACAACAGATGGAGTAGAGCTACTGGTGGCTAGATCGGCCAATGGTCTAGGTATAGATCCATCGACATACTCCCATTTGTCCTGAAGCACAAGAATGGTCTCCATTCGGTATTTCCATGTACCATAATTGGAGTTGTCTAACTTAGCAGATGCCTCCAGATTGAGGTTGCTAGTCGACATGGTGCAAACAATGTACTCAAAAAGTGTCCTGGAAAACTCTGTATGTTGTTTCATAATTTAGGTAGAGTAAGTAGGCTGTATAAAACACCACATGGGCATTATCCCTAAAACACCACACCACATGGGCAAAGACCCCAACACTAGAATGGTTAGATGCATAAGCGTATGGCGAATTGGATCGTGTAAATGCATCAGTGCATCGAAAACACATACATAATTTATGATTGTCCAAAGGTCTCCTCTCTCCCCAAGCATGGGAACCAAGTGATGATCTATAGGAATGGCCACTAGTTGAGGTGGATTGCCCAACCAAAATAGATAATATTGAAAATGCCTAATTATTTTCTCAAAGTTCTCGCTTTAAAAGGTCTGTAGTATCAACCCGCTCACTTTTTTAATGTGTAGTCCGAGAAATACTAGATGCGCCTTGCTTGTGTATCGTTCAAAGTAATGTATTAGGTATCCTTCTATCTCCTCCATATCTATTGCAAACCCAAGGCAGTAAAGCATTCAAAGAAGGTCTTATTAATCAAACCTCTCCACTATCTGTCCTTAGTATAGGGGCCATAAGTGGACAATGTGGTCCTTACACCACATGTGGAAAAGTTTCATATTGGATAAAAAGTAAAAAAAGGGAAACATATAAGGAAAAAATATTTGCGACATCTAAGTTTAAAAATGCAACAACTAGAGTTTGAAAAAATTTTAATCAAAATTAAGAATTTTTAATAATATTGAGCCACACATTTGGCCCATCTACCAGTAGGTGCATAGGATGATCCCAACGACATCCTACCTCATCAAAGAGTACGTACAAATAGTTTTCATTACATAAATAGATTATAAGTCATATTGAATAGAATATTATTTTCATTACCCAAATAGAATATTAATTTCCATGTGTTTTTTTTGTGCATGCGCTAGCCAGCGCACAGGTTTTGGCACCACTATTCGTATGCAGATAGAGATGCTGAGAGCTGAGATGAGGGCACTGTAGGATGCTAGGGCAACCCCTCACTTGATTGCGAGTCTAGATTCAGTTATTGAGGCTCTGGGTTGATTGGACACAGTTGAGGACGTTGTGGATAGCTTTTAGGCACAGGCTGAGGCAGAGATCACTGGTGATGGCTTGGATTGGAGAGCCATTCGACAGTTGTTTGAGCGTGAGTCACATCACAGGCAGGCCTTAGAGGATATGTTTTGGGATGGTCACACTGAGGCGATGCGACCACGATCAGGGCTCCCCTTGCATATTTTACGTTGTAGGCACCCCATCATAGCAGCACACATTTATTCGAGATATCTCGCTGCAAATGGTGGTCGATTGCCTCACAACCGTCAGATAGCCAGGTCATTTGCCATGCAGCTATACGTTGAGTTTGTGCTTGGTCATCGGGTAGACTACCTTATTACCCGTCCAGGAGCGGGACATGGTAGGATGGGGCGTCAGGAGCGTCAGACTATAGGTGTTTGCTGCAGGTGTTCGGTGTCGACACGAGGCACCAGAGTTGCACACCATCCCTGCACCGGCATTGCGAGCTGTTGGAGGACAGATTAGGGGGGATGTTCATTCAGTGGCATCATCCTTGCAGCACATGGTCTCTACCCTATCGAGATCACTTTCGATTCCACCTCCCCCACCTCGATCATCGATGGAGCCTCCCACATCTACACCGCCTCGGCACGAGTTGGAGGCTCGAGACACACGGATTGCAGAGTTGGAGGCATTGTTGGCCGAGTCTAGGGACGAGTTTAGTTATTTTGATTATGTTAGTTTATTTTTTTGTAGCGTGTTTTGAACTGAAGTTTTTTGGTTAATTCTCACCATGTACGCGACATGTTTGCATTGCAGGCACATCTATTGCGTCAGGATATGGAGTCTCGTGTACGACTGTTGCAGACAGATTTGGAGGAGCAGAGGATTCGGACATGCATAGCATACCATCGTGTGGAGCACTATATTTTGTAGTTGAGGCATATTAGTCGTGACACATCTCGCCATAGGATCGACCCCAGCGTGTCCCTATACCCCGCTCCTCCTGTAGATGTGCCGACTAGGACACCCATAGATGCAGCAGTCATAGCCAGGCTTCCTACTGCCACTTGCGTCCTTTGCCACGAGGAGTTTGACACCGTAGGGTGGTTTGGACTAGGGTGCGTGGACTAGGGTGCGGCCACATCGCACATCTCCATTGCATGACCCGCCACATGGTGGCACGATCAGTGTGCCCTGTATGCTTTGCTGACATTGATGTGGCCACATACAGAGGACTAGGCATGGATGATCTATATCCTGGTCATCGTCAGGCCATTGATCCATTCGCCCACGTAGTCTTGACAGAGCACTATAGGGAGGAGGCACAGAGAGCGTTGCTGATGCAGGAGGGTGCTAATACATCGGTGGTTGTAGCATGCATTTCATGACACTTTTCATATGGTGATTTCATGCCAGGTGACGAGGCACGAGCAGAGGAGGCATGCCGTATTGAGCGAGAGGCAGAGCTGCAGACATCATTGCAGTAGTGGGTGGAGCAGCAGCTTGGGCAGGGCCGAGACCAACGTCTTCTACATGTAGAGACGATTACTCGCGCTGGATTTGAGGCATGAGTATTCGCAGATGCACGGCTATGGGAGTTGAGACACGCATACATAGAGGAGGCGAGGGAGGCAGAGATGGCAGCGGTGGCACGTGCAGCATGCCCTCCTCTTCATCAGGATGAGGCTGGCCCATCTCATGCATGTGATGAGGCTGGCCCATCTGATCCGGCTTTGCCTGAGGGCACACAGCGGACGGTTGGGCAACAGGTCATACAGGAGCCACATCAGCGTTCCACTAGAGGATCATATGTGGAGTTATCAGATTCTGATTCAGGATGATTGTTTAGGCTTCACACATTTCTTGTTTAGGGATGCACTTTTGCACGATGATGATGATGATGTACAGATTCATTTTGGTACTTTCATGATATTGTTCTTACTTTTATGATGTATGAGCATTTTCATACTTTCATGATGTTCTTCACACTTTGTTTATCTCATTTTATAGTTTGTTCAAATCTAACATAAACATTTAAAATTAGGAGTATGATTTTGAATTTCGAATATCTCAATTCACACATCTAATACATAAGGTATTTAAAAAAGAATGCCATGTGAAGTAATTGTAAACATTAAGCATTGAAAAAGTGTTCAAGTTCCAACTTTATCATTCTGAATATTATATTGAATTTTGTATATATCAATGCTTGCAATTATTACACTAAACCTAAGAGCCGTGCGAAGTTTCATCCCCATGTGCGTATTTAAAATTAAGAGTATGATTTTGAATGTAAACTACATATCTCAATTCACACATCTAATACATGATGTATTTTAAAAATAATGCCATGTGTCGTAATTGTAAACATTAAGCATTGAAAAGGTGCTTGCAAAAATGTATGCATTATACCTTCCACGTGGCACAAACCAAATCAATTGGAGACCAAATCTTGCGTGGATGTACGTCTAGGGTAGCCTAAGAGCCATGTGAAGTTCCATTCCCAACAGGGTTTAGGATTTAGGGTTCAGGGTTTAGGGTTTAGGGTTTAGTTGTGCTAGTAGGGATTATAAAAATGTATGCATTATACCTTCCACGTGGTGCACACCAAATCAGTTGGAGACCAAATCTTGCATGGATGTATGTCTAGGGTATCCTAAGAGCCCTGTGAAGTTTCATCCCCAACAGGGTTTAGGATTTAGGGTTCAGGGTTTAGGGTTTAGGGTTTAGTCGTGCTAGTAGGGATTGTAAAAATATACACATTATACCTTCCACATGGCACAAACCAAATCATTTAAAGACCAAATCTTGCATGGATGTATGTCTAGGGTAGCCTAAGAGCCATGTGAAGTTTCATCCCCAACAGGGTTTAGGATGTAGGGTTCAGGGTTTAGGGTTTAGGGTTTAGTCGTGCTAGTAGGGATTATAAAAATGTACACATTATACCTTCCACGTGGCGCATACCAAATCAGTTGGAGACCAAATCTTGCATGGATGTACGTCTAGGGTAGCCTAAGAGCCGTGTGAAGTTTCATTCCCAACAAGGTTTAGGATTTAGGGTTCAGGGTTTAGGGTTTAGGGTTTAGTCGTGCTAGTAGGGATTGTAAAAATGTACACATTATACCTTTCACGTGGTGCAAACCAAATCAGTTGGAGACCAAATTTTGTGTGGATGTACATCTAGGGTAGCCTAAGAGCCATGTGAAGTTTCATCCCCAGCAGGGTTTAGGATTTAGGGTTCAGGGTTTAGGGTCTAGTCGTGCTAGTAGGGATTGTAAAAATGTATGCATTATACCTTCCACGTGGTGCATACCAAATGAGTTGGAGACAAAATCTTGCGTGGATGTATGTCTAGGGTAGCCTAAGATCCATGTGAAGTTTTATCCCCAACAGGGTTTAGGATTTAGGGTTCAGGGTTTAGCGTTTAGGGTTTAGTCGTGCTAGTAGGAATTATAAAAATATATGCATTATACCTTCCACCTGGCGCATACCAAATCAGTTGGAGACCAAATCTTGTGTGGATGTACGTCTAGGGTAGCCTAAGAGCCGTGTGAAGTTTCATCCCCAACAGGGTTTAGGATTTAGGGTTCAAGATTTAGGGTTTAGGGTTTAGTCGTGCTAGTAGGGATTGTAAAAATGTATGCATTATACCTTCTATGTGGCACAAACCAAATCAGTTGGAGACCAAATCTTGCATGGATGTACGTCTAGGGTAGCCTAAGAGCCATGTGAAGTTTCATCCCCAACAGGGTTTAGGATTTAGGGTTCAGGGTTTAGGGTTTAGGGTTTAGTCATGCTAGTAGGGATTGTAAAAATGTACGCATTATACCTTCCACATGGTGCATACCAAATTAGTTGGAGACCAAATCTTGCGTGGATGTACGTCTAGGGTAGCCTAAGAGCCATGTGAAGTTTCATCCCCAACAGGGTTTAGGATTTAGGGTTGAGGGTTTAGGGTTTAGGGTTTAGTCGTGCTAGTAGGGATTGTAAAAATGTACGCATTATACCTTCCACATGGTGCAAACCAAATCAGTTGGAGACCAAATTTTGTGTGGATGTACGTCTAGGGTAGCCTAAGAGCCATGTAAAGTTTCATCCCCAACAGGGTTTGGGATTTAGGGTTTAGGGTTTAGGGTTTAGTCGTGCTAGTAGGGATTGTAAAAATGTACACATTATACCTTCCACGTGGCGCATACCAAATCAGTTGGAGACAAAATCTTGCATGGATGTACGTCTAGGGTAGCCTAAGATCCATGTGAAGTTTTATCCCCAACAGGGTTTAGGATTTAGGATTCAGGGTTTAGGGTTTAGGGTTTAGTCGTGCTAGTAGGGATTATAAAAATATACGCATTATACCTTCCACGTGGTGCATACCAAATCAGTTGGAGACCAAAATCTTGCGTGGATGTACATCTAGGGTAGCCTAAGAGCCGTGTGAAGTTTCATCCCCAACAAGGTTTAGGATTCAGAGTTCAGGGTTTAGGGTTTAGGGTTTAGTCGTGCTAGTAGGGATTGTAAAAATGTATGCATTATACCTTCTATGTGGCACAAACCAAATCAGTTGTTGACCAAATCTTGCGTGGATGTACGTCTAGGGTAGCCTAAGAGCCATGTGAAGTTTCATTCCCAACAGGGTTTAGGATTTAGTGTTCATGGTTTAGGGTTTAGGGTTTAGTCATGCTAGTAGGGATTGTAAAAATGTACACATTATACCTTCCACGTGGTACATACCAACTCAGTTGGAGACCAAATCTTGCGTGGATGTACATCTAGGATAGCCTAAGAGCCGTGTGAAGTTTTATCCCCAACAAATAAGTCCACGTGCGTATTTCAATACGTGCACCATTTTTCATACATAGTCGTGCTAGTAGGGATTGTAAAAATGTACGCATTTGTCCTTCCACATGGCGCATACCAAATCAGTTGGGCACCAAATCTGGATGTACATCTACTGTAGCCTAAGAGCTGTGCAAAGTTTAATCTCCAACAGATAAGTCCACATCCATATTTCGTTAGTACGTGCACCATTTTTCACACGTAGTCGTGCTAGTAGGGATTGTAAAAATGTATGCATTATACCTTCCACATGGCGCAAACCAAATCAGTTGGAGACCAAATCTTGCGTGGATGTATGTCTAGGGTAGCCTAAGAGCTGTGTGAAGTTTCATCCCCAACAGATAAGTCTACATGTGTATTTCATTAGTACGTGCACCATTTTTCATACGTAGTCGTGCTAGTAGGGATTGTAAAAATGTACGCATTTGTCCTTCCATGTGGCGCATACCAAATCATTTGGGCACCAAATCTTGCATGGATGTATGTCTATGGTAGCCTAAGAGCCGTGCAAAGTTTAATCTCCAACAAATAAGTCCACATGCATATTTTGTTAGTACGTGCGCCATTTTTCACACGTAGTCGTGCTAGTAGGGATTGTAAAAATGTACGCATTATACCTTCCATGTGGCGCAAACCAAATCAGTTGGAGGCCAAATCTTGCATGGATGTACGTCTAGGGTAGCCTAAGAGGCATGTGAAGTTTCATCCCCAACAGATAAGTCCTCTGTATCTGCTGAAAATAGTGGCCACCTACGATCATGCTATGAGCATTGAAGTGCATCCCATGCCCATCCACTGTATCCTCATTCAACACACTCTTCAGCATAGAGCATCGCAACAAGTAATAATCCACACCCTCCTCATTGCCCTCCGAAGCAATAACTGCGAAGATATCACCAATACGCAAAATATTTGTAAGCTAGTCATAATCTCTAGAGGAACTGAATCCCGCATCCTGATCATCATGTACCTCCTCCCAAGGCTGGAAGGGAGAAAGCACTCGCCGTACCCATGGATCAGCCCATGGTGTCATGGAGCACCCTCCCCAATCATCATCAATGCATGCAGAGCAAAAACATGCAAACCATCGAGAAAAGATCGCGGGGTGAGACTCACTACGCTCCTGATGGAATGGAAATCAAGAGTGCCAGGCACAGAACGACAATCAAAAGGCCTAGACCGATCAAGACTCCCAATGTCCATGCACCAAAAATACCGGCTCACCACCCTATCATCACGCGACTGAAACGAGGAGATAGCACTAGTGGATAAGTGTTGGCTGCACCACCGCACCACATCATGTGCATCCTTGAAGCGATCGGCACTATGATGCAACTGGTATTGACGCAAAGCACGCTTCATGCAAGCACCTGCACCATCGTGCTCTCCCTTACCGTGCCCTGTCTCGAAGTAGCTCCATGTGATCGAAATGCCTATCTCACGGTGCCATCTGCAGAACCAATAAAACTATCTAGCAGATTTGAACTGACCACCATAGCCGTCTGACCAGATCCAGCACCGTTGCCATGTGACACCATGATCCCTCAAGAAACTATCATACAAAGTGAAGCAATGCTACACAAAATGGGCATCATGTGATCGATCATCACTAATGTAGAAGTGATACTCTCGCACAATGACGCGTGAGTCCATGGTGCTATCAATGCCATCCACATGAGCCTGTGCATGATGATAGCTAATGTGCACAAATATAGCAACCTGCAATATGGCATAGAAAAAAAATATGACTATTGAAATAATTCAATATAATGAGGCGGGGAAAAAATCAATACTCAATCACAAGTCACCTGTTCGGAGAAATAATACTCCAATTGGATCTCATGCTATGGTGCAAAGGTGTAATTCTCTGCAAAGTCCACCACTGAGACAACCATCCCTGTAGGAAATGTCCTCAAACATGCATGGAACTGACGATCCTCCCATTTCGTAGTGTGCGAGTGGCGTATGTAGTAGCGGTATAGCTTCCCTCGAAAACTGTCAATGAATACAACACGTGGTGTCTCCTTCCCCACAAGCTGCAACCTCCTCGACTGTGCACCACCATCTAATGTCAAGGTACAGTACTCATACTACTGCCAACCAACCATTTGCACATCACAAGTATCTAGTGCAACTCGTGGCACTCTAGCAAAGTCACCACACAAAGTACACGTGCCTTCCACACAATCAAGGGAGTGGAATAAAGCATCACCATCTCCTGTACACAATATGGAATGAATGAAGTCGCGAGGGCTAGTAGGAACCACTCCCCTATGACCATCAAGGGAATGGAATACGTCATACATCAATCCAAAATCCACATGGTAGCGACAACAGCATGTGTCATGCTCCTGAGAGCATCGCACAAACCATGGCTTGCATCGCTCAAATGACCTCTGCCCAATCTTGAACTCCGGGTGCACCTCTACAAACTGAGTGTACAACTCAATGTAGGTACACTCCAAAAAACATGCACCATGCTCAATGTACACACCGCATGACACCCTCTTCCGCAATGCCTTCTTGAACACTGGGGATGCTCTGTAATGCTCCTCCCAAAACTATTGTATGAAGGACCTAGTGGAATCATCCAACAATCGATCGCTGCGAGGTGCACGACCACTCGAAGCCCAAAGAGCATCAGTCTCACTATCCTCTAGACTCTGCCTCCTAATGATGCCTGCTCACAATGTGCACGGTGCAATTTGAAGAAGACGTGAAGCGGTACGCACATGGCCTATCATATGAGGTCTACTAATGGCTGCCAAGGCATCACTGGAGTTCCTATGCTTAATAGAATCATAGGAATGTCGAATGCTACTAAGGACCTCGCTAGATACAACCCTAAGGAAAATACCCCACTGTGAGCTAGCTCCCGAATCCGTAAGAAAACCAACTGACTTATGCCAGTTGATTTTCACCCGAGCGCCTAGGAAAAAAACCTCTAAGGACAATCTCACTTGCTCTAGTGACTCGATATCATCCTGCACATATATGGCTGTGTCGTCTGCATACTCGGAGTCGAGAAGTCCTGCATCGTCCCGAATAGGGAGGCGCATCCCTCAAAGACCAGTGGTACGGGCTCATAGGAAGTGAGTCATGGCCTCCGCAAAAAATAGGAAGAGGTAAGGTGCAAGGTGCAAGCAGGCAGCGCTAACGCACCGAGCGCTCGAGGGTGAATCTCTCCCCCATCCTGCCACTGATGATACTGCGAAGTTGGCGTGAGGTCACAAAAAAAAGACTGCACAATCTTGCTAGTACGATGACAGATAGTGGACTTCGGCAAGTCACGTCATGAAGCAACACTCCTGCTGCAAGGTGGGGCAAGGGGATCAATGGGAGATCGTAGGGTGGACGGGGGAAGGGAGGTGCCAAGCAGAGTGGGGGGAGGGGGAGGGGGAGGGGGAGGGGGGAGGGTGGAGGGGGAAGAGGTAGAGGTGGAGGCCAAAATGTAGGTGGCTAGGGGAAGGGCAGAGGCTAGAGGTAGGGGAGCGGATGAGGATGGGGGGACAATGGAGGTGGGGGTGGGGGTGGGGGTGGGGGTGGAGGTGGGATGTAGAGGTAGAGCTGGAGGTGGATCAGTGGTGGCAGCGCGAGCTCAAGCTCTAGAGGCTCTCTTGCACTCACGAGCCTTCCGCTTGCGCTCCTCGTCAATGAGATTTGGGAGGGGCTTCCTACATCTTTCATGTCTACTAGCTCTACGGCTTTGAGAACCCATTCTCAATGAAAGTAGGATGGAAGGTGTCGCAAAGTGATGAGGAGGCAAGAATGGCTAAGAATGGGTGAAATGAACCAAAACGTGGTGTCTTATAGAGAGCCTCAACTCATCCACTAGATTGCTCTTAGATTGCTCTTCATTATTATTGGTGGAGAGGTGCTAAGATTGAAACTAATTGGCTAAGTTTTGTACCTTCAAATACCTCGATCGAGGTATGCTATGCCCAGATCATATACCTCGATCAGACCATATACCTCGATCGAGCTAATCAATGCATTATGCATGTATAAACCTCGATCGAGGTATCCCTCGGTCATAGCACATACCCCTTGGTCATATACCTCGATCGAGGTATTGTATGCCTCATGCGGGTCATATACCTCGATCGAGGTATTCTATGCCTCGCACGTCGTCATGTGTATACATCTGGCTGATGTGGCACCATACATGGTCATGATGTGGTAATATAGTCTCTTCCATGACATTGAAAGGTCATGTGGCATGATGAGTTGGCATTCATGAGGTGGTAGATTGACATGGCAAATTGAGGTGGAGGGATTGGTGATGTGGCAAGGTTGAGGAGGTATGTCAAGGTGGCAAGGTGTGATGACATGGCTCATGATGTGGAATGATGAGGTGGCACATGTGGCAGCAAGTGTGGCAATGTAAGGTGACATAGCAAGGAGTGATGTCACATCTCCTTGATGACATGGCACCATGTGGTCTAACAACGTGGCATGGTTTTGATGACTCAGCCTTCTGCATGGGCAGCATGCACACTCCAAAGGCTTGCCACTAGGGTCGGTGATGCACCAAGCCTACCTTGTCTTGGTATTAGGCTTGGGTGGCCCTTTTTCCCCCACAAAAGGGAGATTTCACTGTTGGAGGCCATATCGTACGTTTCCCTTACTCAAATTTAACCAAAATTTTTTCCTCTTATTCATCATGTAGAGGACTAAAAATATTGACATTTTTGAAATGTTTGGTCATGTTTGAGAATTACTAGATTTATTTTTAATATTCTTTGTTGATCCTCTAAGGAGTAAAAGTAAAAATTAAACTTCAATCTTCCTAATCTAGCCATTGGATTTGGGATTTGATGATTCAACCACACACCCTTATGTGCCTACTAACCTTCCACTGAATTGGATTTGCTTAATTATTCAAAATACTAAAAAAATGTGGTGTGCTACTAAAATGCATGTATTTTATGATTTTATTTATTATAAATAATTATTTATAATTAGATAAATCATTCAAAAAATTACCAATAAATCAAGTTAAGCTCTAGATAATGCAAAGAGACCACTTACAAAGTTTCAAGAACATTTAATCTAAAATGAGTGAGAAATTTAGAATTTAATATGACACTCTCTGTTCGTGACAAACGTGTGACCACCCTGGAACCATGCCATGTGACACAAAGAAATTTTTTGTGTGTGCATCAAATTTTCGATCGGACTATACAATTGTGTGCACAATAGTAAGTGTGATGTTGTGTCAGAAGACTTCAAAGACTAGATCCATAGGGAAGTAGGTGAGATTTGCATTTTTGTGTGCTAAAAAGCTTGTTTTTCCACCTCCTAAGGATTGGGGAGTGAACAAAAAGTGGACACCCTTAGCTTGCTACTTCCCATAAATACCATCCAGGTTGAGGTGTGTGCAAAGTATTCTGCCCATCCAATATGATTTGCATGGTCCGATTCTCGCATTAACATCGTTTTTGCCTCAGTGTGATGCACATTCGTCAAAAAATACGCTCCTAGGTGTGTTATCTGAACAAGAACTTATCAGATGGGCGCACCACTTTTCACACAAGTCAATACCATCTAGTATGAGATGCATGCAAAGTTTTGTGTACATAGGATATGATTTGCATGCTTGATCACGCATTATACAAATGCACACAATCATAAAAGGGGCTGCTCCTCTGTTTTCCTCCTAGTGTTATGCATCACCATCAAAAAGCACGCTCCCAGGTGTTATATCCGAACAGATACTTATGGGATGGCCATGCCACTTTGCATTTAGGTCAATACCACCTAGATAGAGGCCTGGGCAAAATATTGAGCCCATCGGATATGATTTGCATGGTCGACCAAGCATTAAACTCCGTTTTTGTCTTAGTGTCGCACACAAGCATAAAAAAACATTATCCTAGGTGTGCTATTCCAACAAGCACTTACCGGATTGGCATGCCACATTGCATGTAACTCAACACCACCTAGGTTGATGTGAGTGCAAATTATTGTGCCCATTAGATATGCTTTGCATGTCGATCACGCATTATGTACCATCTTTCCCCTAGTGTTACGCACAACTGTAAAAAAATGTGCTCCCAGGTGTGCCAAAGAGAAGTAGTTGCATTTGCTACAATCCATGATAGTAATCCAAATTCTCTTTGTCACTTTAAAAGACTTGGCGAAGATAAGGTTGCACTTATTGTATCAAAGATTCTTAGTGCACATGTTGAGCTAAAGCATAAGTGTGGAGACATGGAAGTACTTGGAGATGTTATGCCTTATAATGTTTTCAATAAATCATTTATTGCATGGTATAGAGATAAGACTTATCCAACACATATCATCGGGAATACAAAGTGAAATTCTTTGGATTTCAGTGTGGGAGATATTTTGCAAATGATATCATTTGCAAATAAGAACATAGCGGAAGGTCAAGTTTTGGGGTTTGAACACTGGGATCATTGGTGGTCATTTGTGAAGATGAGGATTGTGAAAGTTACTAATGATGGTATGGATGATAACACAACGTCATTGGATGGTACCTATTATGAGGAAGGAAAAGTTTTGAGATGGAGCATGCAATTTTTGAAGAATAAAAGGGACATGTGGTTTTCAATGATAAAGATAAAGTATACTACAATCTCAAAGGACTTAAAGAATATGCCTACAAGCCAAGCTTTGTCCCTTCAACGTGGATGATTTCAATGAACTCAAGTATAGAAGTGACATCTTATTAAGAGTGGATGAGTTCATTGATACCGAGAAAGATAAAGAATTCAAAAGCAATACCTACTCTGGAGTGGATGAATTCTTGCATATTGAGAAAGGCAAATGGATCAAAAGTGTTGTCTCTTCAGAATTAGATGATTTCAATGCAATCCTCTATAGAAGTGATGTCTTATCAGGAGTGGATGAGTTTAGTGGTGGTACTGTGAAGGCAAAAGACTTCAGAAGCGATATCTTATCTGGAGGCATTGAATTCACACACATCGAGGAAGATAAAGAGATCATCAATGAGTTCAATGGTACTGTGAAGTCAAAAGACTTCAAAAGCAATGTCTTATTTAGAGTCAATGAATTCATGCATGTCGAGAAATATAAAGATATCATTTGTGTTGTCTCCTCAAACTTGGATGATTTCAATTTACTTAACTATAGAAATGATATCTTGTCGGGAGTGGATGAGTTCATTGCTACCAAAATAAAGCAAAAGGTTTCAGAAGTGATGTCTCAGTTGGAGTGGATGAGTTCATACACATTGTCAAGGAGTGCAAAGAGTTCGAAAGTGTTGGCTTATCAAACATGGATGACATGGACATTGACTCAAATGGTCCAAAGATTACTTCAAGGACAAGAATGAAATCAACAAAGGACTATTCGGTATTTGACTTTGACAGTGATAAGATAAACGATGCAACATCCCATGAAAACATGGTGATAAATAAATTCAACGGGGAGAAGTGTACAATTTCCAAAAACTTGGATGTATAGAAGAAACCAACGCCAACTTTGAAGCTTGGCTTCCACAACATTGATGAATGGTTCTAACTTTTGTCTTGTTTTGATGGTCCCAAGTGAGTTAGCACACCTCTCTGTCGGATTTGCAAGTAGAGTCGGGCATGATATTGGAGAAAACTATGTTGGCAACCTTGAAGAATATGCTTGGAGGACTTATGATGAGAGGTATAGTACTCTTGATCTTGTTATGCATGCCTACATAGAAGTATCCATTTGCATTAAGAACTAAAAAGTGAAACTACCTTGAAGCTTCCTTAATTAGAAATTGTCTTATGGTTTCTACCATTGGAATAATTGACAAGAAAATGCTCTCTTGGATTCTCGATTTGAAATGCAGCTAGAATAATCAATTGGATTTCTCTTTGCTCTTTGTTGCACCCTTAAGCCTTAACTTTAATGTGAACACAGTCTTGAGAAAGCAATGGTTGCTAGGGGCTTTTCGTATCTTTGACTAAGGATGTGGATTAGTGGAGAGCTAGATTCTTTGAAATAGTAGGTAACACACACACACACACATGTGTGTGTGTGTGTGTGTGTGTGTGTCACATATCTACTTAGTGGGTATGTTCTTTTTTTATTATTCACTTAGGGTAAAAATATTTTTTCAATCTTTATAATCATTCTATCAAACTTCATGCTTCATACATCTGTTAATGGACTCATTTCCCACACAAAAAATGATCACCTACAAGTGAACTTAATTTTTTTTAATCGGGGATAGCAAAGAGGTTCCCCACCAAAAAATTTATCATGGGTGCAAAATACACTCCGTGGTTCTATTCATTATGGGTATGTACTACTCCCCAATTTACAATAAGTTTCATTAATTTAGAATATTTTTCTTTAATTTATAAGCTTGTGGACTACCCCCTTTTATCTTTTTTTTAAAAGAGAATACTCTAACTATCTCTTGTAAGGATGTGGGATCCCCCCTTGTTAATGTTAATTTTAATTTTTGATGCCCCATCTTTTCTTATCATTTTAGAATCTTGATCAACACCTTTCTTTGTGGTATAAGCAATAACAAGCTGGGGTTTACAAGCATCACTTGTCTTCCCTCACAAAACTATGATGTTCTAACACATTGTTTTATTTGGATGGTGGCAGGTAAGTGGACCATGACCTCGGAGCCTAGACTACCTGATAGATTTGACACTTTTTGTACCAAATTTATACATAGTTCATGTACACTCATATAATGAAAATTTTCTTATCTACCCTTATTTGAGCTACCATGTTGTTAAAAGATGGCTATTTTAGAACTAATCTTCTCTAAAAAATAATTGGGGGAAAATTGCTAGCATCGATATAAGTATCCAAAATGTCTTAGGTTTATCGATAATAGCATAAACATAATCATAAATATATTATTATATCATCATTTATATTCACAATTATATTATAATATTGATAATTATACGAATGGTTTTTTAATGCGTCCTTTATATCCATGCATATATCAATGACTTTACTCTTTTAAAAAAAATATTATGTTGATTCCCTCAAAAGAACCATTGCAAATGATGCAAATGGTTGTGGTGGAGGAAATGACAAAATCAAAGGAAAAATAGAAGCCATAGCCAAGAGAGCAAGAGAACTAAAAGTAAAACCCCATGTAGTAGATCTTAAACTAGGAAGTTTGGTGTACTTGTGATGACTCTAAGTAGACTTATATGAGGTAAGGAAGCAAGTTACAAGTGTATCATTGAGCTCGTCATTAAGAAACCCAAAGCTAAGTCATGATGAGGAGTGAAGCAAAGAGGCAACCCAAGCATCGAAAACCTTTTGAGGATAGAAGTTCCGAATAATATTAGAGAAGCTATTGTAGTTGCTAGCACCATGCTACTACCACAAGTTCTTTGCAGGGAAGTCTTTAGTAGAATGTAATCTAAGCATACTAGTTATACTTATTGGCCACCATCATCATAATTGACACCACAATGTGGTAGACAAGGCATTGTCTATCATCATTATCAAATGGAGGTTGGGAGTTATTTCATTTCAAAAAAACTAGTCAAGAGGCTATTTCAAAAAGCCTAGTCAAGAGGCTAAAAATGAAGAATCTAAAGCCATATCCCTTTTGAGTCAGAATGGTAGATTGATTCCTGTAGCCCAATGGATCCCTAGAGAATCCTAACCGATATTCTAATCACAATGGAGGGTGTCCATTACATAGTGAGATTGATTGTCATAATTCATTGCCATGGAATAAAATGCTACCTCCTATTGTTGGTAGCGCTTTGGCTCAAAAGTGCTAAAGTACTTCATGACATAGGTTTATAGGCATTGGACTCACTTCCCAATGATGGATCATGTTAGATAGCTCAATGCCCCACCCTCTCGGTAACCATCAGTGGTCCAAGGTGCTCAAGTTGTAAGGCCCCCATATGAGGAGAAGCCATGTGTGAGCCCAGGAGGATGGATCCTGACTTGCATGTCAGATGAGGTCTATCAATGAGACTGTTGATGGTAGAAAGGTGATCTATGTGAGTCTAGCCTATGGGCTAAGCAAGGTAGGTAAGCTGGTAGCACAATGAGGCACATTGTCTTGATTGTGTGGGAGCCCCTTACTCTTGTTGGGGCTTGGGGACCAACTAGCCCCCCTAGGGGGGTTTTGAGGGCGAGAGACCCCGAGGCGATGGTATAGGGAATATTCCCTGAATATTCCATGGATGACTAGTCAGTTCCACCAACTAGGTTGACTAGTTGGCTTCACCAACTAGGTTGACTGGTCGGTTCCACTGACTACATTGATCCGACTACCGCCCTCATAGCTATAAAGAGGCGACCTCCCCAGTCCATTGTACCAGATCAAATCTTCCAGCAGAGATCTTCCAGCTAGTAGTAGCTCTTCACCTAGTATCTGTCTAGATCCCCATCTAAGCTCCACTGTGGGAGCGCACGGGTGGATGGAGCCATCATCTGTACTCCATCAGTATCGAAGGAGAATTTTGTTAATCTCCAGTTTGCTGTGTACTCTCTATTCTTTGTTCAGTTTTTGTTCCACTGCGCCATGTAATTTAACAGATCATAGTACCTCAAACCACAACCCTAATCTAAAGGCTAGGATCCACACTAACGTGAAGTCCTTGAGATCCCACCCACCAGGACATACTCCAAAGGACATCCTTTACCTAGACTAGGTCTCTTATCCTCACAAGGAGTTCCTAGCGGCTAATGGTGGGTATCTACTATCAACCCCAAACAATGATCATGGGCTTGCTTATATTTCCTCAACCTCTTCAGCTCTATAATTATACTAGCCCTAAAGTAAGTGCTAACCTTCATACACCCATTGGACTTGTCGATCTAGGGCGTCACCCCTAGTTGGAACCATTAATCCGTAAGAGTTTTCTTACTTAGGCTAGGTACAAACCAACAATTGTAATATTGAGACATAACATTCTGCCCCCTTAACAAACGTGTATGTACTACCTTTGATTCATGTCCTCAGAAATGATAGGGAATCAAAATTTTAAACATTACTAGTAATTTCTTGAGTCACCACCCTTTGATCTATCATTCCATTGTATTAAGTATTTATAATAAATGTAATTTGTAATCTTCATAGAAATGGCTTACCCTCCCAACATAGCTCCCTCCTCCACCAAATGTTTTCACAAAGGCCCCATAGACCCGACCTAACCCTCCATTATTGCAAGGATTTAATGCTCTTCCACATTGAAATCAGTCTCTTTACCACATCTAACCTAGTTATCTTCAAAGGAAAAAAAGAAATCAATCTCGTGTACCCAAGAACTAATCCGTGCCCCTTTACCACCAATAATGTAGGACTTCATCTTTTTCACCCATGATGTATTGCACACAAAGAGTCTAGGTAGCCATTACACAACATTGCTTACTTTCTAACTGCAACATTAGCCCATTCAATGCTCTCCTTAATCTTAGGAACTTTCAAAGCATTCCATAGGGATAGAATGAAACTCCTTATGGCCTCCTTCCTCAGCTCACAAAAAGTTCCTAAACATGTTCTCAACCTCCATCCAATGAGTCACCTCAAAACCCTAAACTGATGCCAAATAAATAGTGGAAGTACTAAGTAATGTTGGATCACCAATAACCAAGGCATTGCCCATTCCACCTTCTAATTGTATCTCTAAATTTCTCCCTAAACCAGTAAAATAGCTCGTGCATAGAGATAACTAGCCCCAGGGGAGCCCCAAGATAGCATATAACCTCACCTCTCCTAGCCTAATGCACTTACAACTCTTTTATCCATTCTTCTGGATCATCCAAACTAGTCCAAAAGGCAAAGTTCTTTCTCCAATTGCACCCAAATTGGACACATCATAAAAAAGATGCAGCACACCAATAAAATTGGAAACATTGTCTTTCACAATACAGATGAAGCCATTACATCATCCACACAAAATTGCACATGACCTGCTCCATTCGAGGGTAGCCTCAATCCCTCCAAATTACTAGCACTTAACTCCTTCTTCAATAGGCCAATCAAAGTCATTGTAAATAAAGCAAAGAGAAGTAGGGCAAATGCAAGCCTTGCCCGTTAGGATTGGACAACTCAAACCTCCCCACTACACCACCATTGATACAAAACACCACAATAACATTTCCAAATAGTGTTTTCACCATACCAACACATCACCAAACCCTGCTACAATGAAACCCAACAATGGTAGTCCCACCACACTTTTCTATAGGCCTTATCTAGGTTGACACTGAATAGAATGTAATTTAGCCCTAAGAAGCAAGCTTTGTACATCCATTTAGAGTATTCTCAAATATATTGTCATTTCCCTTTCACAAAACCATTTTGCTCCTTATCTACCACCTCACACACAAATCCCTAATTCTCAAGCCTAGGCCTTTGGCAATAATCTTACGTGGCATATTAAGTATGGTAATAGGGTGCTCGCACAGCAAGCACCACCAACCTATTTTGATGCTTGGGGAAGAGCTTAAGCAACCCCAAATTCACATCCTAAGACAAAGATAGCTTCAAATTCAGCCATTTTCACTAAATCAAACTTAATATAACCCCAAAATATCAATAGAACTTGATGAGTAGGCCATCCAACCTTGGTGACTTCTCTAAACCCATTGCATCCAAGGCTTCCCACAATTCTTGCATAGAAATCTATCTTGATAGCTCGACCCCCTATGCAATAGAGATCCTAGATTGAATAGTAGCCAAAGCTCACTGTATCTTGTCTTCCCAAACAACATCAGCTCATGTATGCTCCCTATTACTACACTTAGTTCACTGCCAAACACCTCCACCACCTGCCAAAGCTCATACAAAAGCTGATCATCATTATCTTGCACACTCTACATCAATACTCTAGCCTTCTTTATCTTGATAGCTTGAAAAATTACATGAGAAGGACAGACACCTAGAGCTAGCCAAGTAATTTTGATCTTCAAGCACCTTCTCTAGGTCCCTCATCTTCAATGTGTCCTCAACCTCAATCACCTTAGGCCCCAAAGCTATATCCTTTGGAGAAGTAGGGAAGGTTGAATACAACATCTTTTTGATATGGGGTAGGGATTTGTCATCATGAAAGTGTGCATGCCTATATCTCCTTTCCCCACTAGATTACAGCCCACATCATCCCCATAATAACAACATCCCTCCTTTTACATGGATCAACCTCTAGCTAATGACACTCTTTTCCATGTACTCACAAATTTTACAGAGAAACATTTATAGAAGAGATTTTTTTAAACCAGTTTTTAAGAAATCCATAAGTTTACAAAAAAAAGGGGTAATTTAATTCATGAAATTTTTTCAGGAAAAGGTTTTTTAAAATATCTCCTAAACACTTGTTATACATAGGATATCTCAATAGTGCACCCCCTTGCCTCAGGCCCCCCTAGGCTCTTATAGTAACATTATTGAGATAACACCGTGTAAGCATCCTACAAAAAAGGAAGAGATTTTAAGTTCTCTCCCTTTACATTCCTTGTATCTTTCTTGATCTACTTGGGCAGATTCCTTGCTACATGTGGACCATTTTAATCATTACTTCTCTCTTCAAAGGGCATCTTGCACTATGAGTCATCATAGGCCATTTATGATGTTATGCCTTTGAAATATGTTCATCTTCACCATCCATAATTTGGAAAATTCTCTATAATCTACTCCCTTACAACACACTGGAGGTTCCCTTAATGGGAGCACATCTCGGGGGGGGTCATTATGTATAAACCTTCTATACCACATGCGTTCAAGGCCTATTTCTAAAATCCCTTATCTGTAAATTTTTCATTAATAAAATGTACCCCTCTTTCTATACAAATTTGTAAATTTTTCTCAAAACTATTTTAAATAGTCCCTTATGTATATTTATTTTTGTAAATTTTAGAAATAAAAAATCTCCTTCTGTTGAACTCACGTGATAGGGTTACATATGATTAGTGACCCCCCCCCGAGGAGCACATCCACCTATTTTATCCAACCGTTGAAGAGCCCATCCCTTAGTTCCAACCATCAAGGAACCCACCACCTCATAGCAATGCTTTTCCTTATTACTAATGGCTTTCCATTCACCATCTATCGAGGTAGCTTGTTGTTTTCATAGCCTCTTCTCAAGCTCAAAAGGCTTTTGGTAGAGAAGCCAGAATAGCCCCTTCCTTATCAAAAGTCTTATTAAGCAAGTTTATTCGACTACTCCCACCTTATGAGTGTCTCTCAAATGTCTTCAAGCCCCTCAACATCTTCATGCACCGCCTCTTTCATGCATATAGGGCATCTATAGCATCCTGTAACTCCTTTTGCACTTCATTAGGGAAGTGCTTTGCATAATGCCCTCTCTACATACAAGTGAGACACATATATGGAAAACTCCCAAATCATACCTACTGAATATGTAGTAGATATTTACCAATCTTGACTTCCAGCTGGAACATCTTGTGCCCAATCCCATAATATCCACTTGCACTTTTCATCGTAAAATGAAGAGCAAGACAAAGAAGGAATGAGTAAAAGCCTACCAAGCGTTGTAGCCACATGATGAACCACTTCACCCAACCAAGGAGGAAGATCAAATACTCTAATCATGATAGAGAAACTTCTCAACACTAAAGGAAGGAGACCAAGGGAGAACTACAGTGGTCATAGCAAACATAAGGAACAGTCAACCATTTCATTTTAAATTATCTCTAATGCACATAGCCAACCACAAAGAAACCCTTACTAAGGAATATTGCTAAAAATCTCACATTTGTGTTCCATGGACTTCCCAAAATCTCCCAAAGAACACGCCCAATAAAAAACAAATACACACCTCCACACACCAGCTTTTTGAGCCTAGGATTGATTTTGGCCAACAAGATTTCATAGCATATTAAATGCTTAAGACGAGCCTCCCACCCACCGTGTAATTCAGATTCACAAGCTCTTCTACTAATATAAGCATGCAAGATCATGTGGGCTTCAATATCCATAATCTTTCAAGAACCATTCCCCAACCACTCCGCCCCACAACATCAGCAAAAGACATATGACCATTCGTACAAGTTTCTCCCTTTCCATTAAAGGGAAACCCTCCTGTCTACATGCATGAACACTATCATCCTTCCTTATAGAATCCAACCTCTCCTTGAAGTCCCCACATACCACCTGAAACATCAAGCTAGCACTATATACTTTCTCAAGGATAGTGTCCACTTGTGTCCTCTTACACCTCACTCCATAACTGAGATTGAGGGCACATGCAACATAGGGGAGATACACTCACATAGCTCACACACTTACCAATAACTCTGATTTCTCCTCCCACACCTCATGAAGTCCCTCTTATCAATAACTCATAATCTTTATCAAGAACATAGTCTTTGAAGAGTACTTGAGTATCTTCCCATGCCTTGAATCTTGCAAAATCAATGGTGACATACCTCACCTAGAATAGTATCATGCTCAATTTTGAGCACTCTTGATACTTTCATGCTAAATCATATCTTACATATATTGTAAGAAATCAATAGCTATGTGTACCTTATTAATGCTAATTTTTGCTCTTATTTGCAAGATGCACATCAACTACTAGTTTTTAATTTAAGTTGCACTTACAGTGAAGAAATTGCACATACAATTTAGCATTTTTATCCTAAATTAGTTAAAAATTTTACCATGGCCTTCTAAGTAAATTTACATCAACTTACCACCTTTGTAATTTGGTGATAGGGGGATGAAACTCAATAGGAGGATGAGGGAAAGCATCATTTTGCATGGGCGCTTTCTTGTTATTGTAACGTTATGGATTTAGGTAGTAACAGTCTAGTGTTTTCTTTATTCCTTCCCTTCTAGGTTTTCTTCGACCTCATTAATAATAGAAATTGGCAACGACTATGTTTAAGCAATCATAGAAAAGTAGCTGCTATGATACACAGACAACATGAGGACAACACAAAACAATAGACAAAACACGTTTTTTATTGAAAGAGGGTAGAGAAACGAATAATCTTAGAGCAAGTGATCACAATATATATATATATATATTCGCACTGAAGTTAATTACAAACGTCCTTGCTTGCTGTATGGGATTGAATGATCCACCACCTTACATAAAAATCTCAAAATCGCAATTGTTATGAGATTGTTATCCTCAAATAGAGTCGTCCGAGATCTCAAGCTTATTCATGCTCTGAGTCCTTGCTTTGCTGGCAATAGAGTTCGGTGACCGATATAACCTCTTTTCTTTGCTCGTAATTGTGCTTCTCTCGGTCCTCCCACTAGGAAAATTGTTCTTGCAAAATAGTGTTTTCCTATAAATGCCTCTGAAAGCCGTCTGCTAGCACCCTTGTGAGAAACTTGACCTAAATCATGGGACCCCATGAATCCACATCCCGCATATTCCCATCACGAGGCTTTATAGACGTGCCTGAAACATTGCTTCAGGCGTCGTCGGTAGCATGCCTGAGTACTTGGCCACATTGTTGTCCTTGCTGGATAGTGACGAGCAAGCTGTTTGGTTGCCTACGGGTGAAGCAATTGGCCTTCTATTTGAAACAAGGAACAGTTCGGATTTCCTGCAAGTTGTAGAAGGTTCCGATGCACAAGACTGGACCATCAATGCCAGGCAAACAGTGGAGGCAAAGCTCGAAGCGAAGCTTGTCAAACCGGTGAGAGACCTAGCAAGAAAGGCGGGTGGAAAGGGGCGATCTAGTAAGAAATATCAGTGTAGCTCCTTCAAGGAAATACTTGCAACGATGGAGGGAAGCAGTATTTCGGGCACATCTATAAAGCTTTGTGATAAAAATGTGCTGGTGGGTGTGGATTCATGAGGTCCCATGATTCAGCTCAAGTTTCTCACGATAAGCAATTTGACATAAAGGGTTGAGAAGCCATTCACCCGACAACACTTTCAACGTGATCCCTTTAACGGAAGTCTGATTTTGGCGCTCGGTTTTCCAAGGCCAGTTGACGGTTTTCTCATATCCATGTCCAACTCAGCATAATCTACCAACCTCGAGCAAACGACAAATGCAACACGATGAGGATTATCCTCAGGTTGCAGGCACCTACAGGCTACGACGCGCTTAGTAGGGATGTTAGAGCGGGTTCCCGCGTCACGCCAGCTCTCAAGACCCATGGCGGTTGAATGTCAGGCTGCTGCAGCGTGGTGGGCGTTCTTGCGTGTTTGCTGAACGCCAGGGAGAAGTACGCCACCTCGAAGGACTGGTCCAGCCGGTACTGCAGCCTCTACATATGACATACAACTGCATACACGTTAATTTAAATTAATTTAATACATTACCACACTCTTAACACATTACCACTATTAACACATACGAAATATAGTCTACTACATATTAACACAAAATGGCTAGCTATTGCATAAAGCTTATGGTAATGGATTGATGGAAACCACATACTCCATCAATAAATCCCGCATACGAGAGGCCTCGGGTGAATCTTCATCTGCTGCATATGCCACATTCATGTTCTTTATCAACGGATCATTTATATCAAGCTCCAGAACATCATCTCTCTCATCATCGTAGTCTAAGGTTAAGTTGTGAAGGATGCAGCATGCGTGTATAAGCTTTGGCAGATGTGGCACATCTGGATTCTTGATTGGATCCATCAAGGTCTTCCACGTGTTCTTCAAATGCCCAAAGGTGCGCTCCACAACAATGCATGTCGATGATAGAAGAAAATTGAAGTGTGCTCATCTCGGGTCTCCAAGCAAATGATCCCGCCTGGAAGGTATCATAAGCCAAGGCAATAGTGCAAAGCCATCATCTCCCACGATACATTTTCTAAAACTGTGTCCTCCAATGACCATAGTTGCACCTGCCAGCCATTCTCCCCCTTGACACTGCCTAAAGAACCCACTATTGTGCAAGACACACTTGTCATTATTAGCATCGGGCCATCCTGCCATGATGTCCATGAACCTCATGTTTGAATCCACTACAGCCTGCACCACCATATTATAGTTCTTGTCTTTATCATACCAATGTGTACTATTCTCCTTTACCGATAGGTCTAAAAGGATGTGTGTGCAATCGATTGACTCGCAACAATTTGGAAACCTACGGAGTGCACGGAACCCTTCCTTCACCTCATCCATCTCTGACTGTGTCTCTGGCCATTGCAACCGATGGGCTGCTCTAGCTCTCAAATGAATTTCCAAACAAATTGGTAGGCAGTAGATCTTCCACATCCAAATTGCTCAGATATGTACTTGTACGTATGGCCAGACTCCAAACGTAGCATGCAAATTGCAACCTTCCTCTTTACAGAAATCGATTAAATCTACATTGGAATTATTGGAAAAAGTTATGTGATCGCATTACTAATTTGGAAGCTAATCCTCATGTTAGAACCTTGAGAATACGTGTTAAGAAAGAATTGGATACTCTGGTAAAGATCTTGAGGAAGCCTTCCATAGATAATGATGATGTACAACTATATAAAGTCATCGTAAAAGAGTTCATTGAAGCCATGGTAGATGGATGGGGTGAATCACATATTACTCAACATGGTGTGTTTAGTCTTTGCTATTTTCAAAATTTTAATTGCAATCAATTTATTCTTGTTTACCTCATGTGTTTTTTCTATGTATGCAACACATCCTTTATGCTCATGGTCCATGGTTTCTTTGCCAATATGGTTCCTTGAATGCTTGGAGTGCCCAAGGGATGGAAAAGTCTCATTATAGAGCTTGAGGTGCTTATTTCAAGAGTACGCGACATGGAGGGGGGATTAATGGAAGTAATGCTCTTCATGAGATGTTCAAGTGGTTCTATCATGGTATATTCGGGTCCTCCTATGCAAGGAATAAAGCTTTGCAACAGGCCCAAGTAGTTCGTCAAACTCAAACAAGTAAAAGAAGGCATTCATGGATATCTTTGCAAGCTTCTTAAAAACATAGAAGTTCGATAGCAACCAGAAGTCGTGTTGGAAAGCATTGGATCACTAAATCAAATGTACTTTGATGTTAATTAAAATTGCACTTCAATATTTCTCATGGACATTTGATTAATTTGCTCTTTTTTTTAGAAACAAGCGTTGAATTTTGCACTTGTGGACCCCACAAGGGCAGGCGATGAGAAAAGGTTGGGAGAGCGACCGCATGGGAGTTCAAGGGGAATTCCAAAAACCCCTTAAATAAGTTTTTTTTCCCAAAACAAACACCCTTCCTCTTTACGTAATTTTTTCCTAAAGTTGAATGAAAAAACCCAATGTTTTAATGAGCTAAGTAAATTTTTTGATAAATCTCACTTCTTTACAATGCACATGGTACACTAAAATTTTGTGAGGTTAACCCCCAAGGGGATGATGACAAATAGGGGGGGGGGAGGAGGGGTTGAGGAGGGGTAAAGGGGGAAGGGGGGGGGGGCTAACTAATAATGATGCACAAAATAAATATACCCCTATAGATATGCAAATACCTTCATTTTCTCAATACCACCAGTACTCTCTCATACTAGTACATTCCTTCCTACCGTCACATTTCCCATAGCCCCACCATCACCGACATGGCAAGAACAAAGTAGACTGGAATACCAGTTGATTCCAGAACAAAGCTCCCAATCCCTCCCAATGTATACAATGCAATGATCGAAGAGAGAAGAAAGAGGAGGTAGGAGGAGGAGGAGGAGGAGGAGGAGAGGACAAAAAACAATGAGCACAATGGTACTCAGGACTTTCCACATTCTAGACAGGGTGGAAAATCTTTGCCAGAATTGCATCATATAGCAAAAGGAAAAGGCAAAGCTCACAGTAGGGGAGGTGGAGGCGGAGGTGGAGGTGGAGGTGGAGATGGAGGTGGAAGTGGAGGTGGAGGAGGTGGAGTCCCTAGAAGACACCACAGAAAGCCTAGAAGGAAGGCGCTTCAAGAGATAAGAAAGTATCAAAGTAGCATGAGCCTTCTAATCCCAAGAGCTCGGTTTGCTCAATTGGTGAAAAAGATTATGCAGTCCTACAGGGACGACTATCGTATTCAATCAATCACACTAGCCACCATACAAGAAGCAATAGAAGTGGCGATCATAACTGTTCTTGATGGGTGTATTTGTTTCTTGTGTGTGTGATGGGTGTGTGTGTGAGTGATGGAGGATGCATCCGCAAAAAAACAAAACAAAAAAAAACCCTTGAGAGGCCTCTCGGGGGATTTTTTTTGTGTATTTCTTGGTATAGGCACTTTTTTTGTTTTTTAAATGTATTACTTGTGTGTGTGATGGGTGTGTCTGTAAGTGATGTGGGATGCATCCCCCAATTTAAAAAAAATAAAAAAAGTCCTTGAGAGGCCCAAGTGCGTGCAGGCATGATTTTGGGCCAGACGGGGTCCCCATCTAGCCCAAAGTCACGCTTGTGCGCACCTGGGCCTCTCAAGTGCTTTTTTTTGTTTTTTTTGTGTATTTCTTGGTATAGGGACTTTTTTTTGTTTTTTTTAATGTATTTATTGTGTGTGTGATGGGTGTGTGTGTGTGTGTGCAAGTGATGGGGGATACATCCCCCAATTTAAAAAAAAAAACGAAAAATAGCCCCTAAGAGGCCCAGGTGCACGCAAGCACAACTTTGGGCTAGACGGGCACCCCGTCTAGACCAAAGTCACGTTTGCATGCACTTGGGCCTCTCACGGTGCCCGTCTGGCCCAAAGTTGCACCTGCATGCACCTAGGCCTCTCAGAGGCTATTTTTTGTTTTTTCTTTGTTTCTATTAAGCAAACATAGTCCATGTATTATAGACATGAAAACATTTTTTTGAACGATCAACACAAACCACACCAGTCACTCACTTGGCTACCTATCACCCAATGGATAGAATAATAGATGTGCTAGAACCAATCATTCTAGTAATATGGCAACATTATTGAGTACATTCAAAGTAAGAACAATGTTGTGATCAATGCATGACTTAGTCCAAAAGAGTTGGTCACAACAATTTCCATTTTGTACAACCACTTTCTTTGACATGAGGGACAAATAGCACAACTCCAAGAGTTTGGGAAATTTTTGAATGCATCTCCCACTTTTTTTTTTTTTTTTAATAGCCCCTGAGAGGCCCAGTTGTGTGCAGGTGTGACTTTGGGCAGACGGGGTCCCCTGTTGAGAGTTCACGCTCAACATCATGTGATCATGTGTGCATAGCACCATCACGTGATCATATGTGCATAGCACTAACCTTATAGAGTGCTATAAAGGAAAGGGTTAGATCCCCTAACCCTAACCCTAAAAGGGTTTGTATATATTTTATTTTTTCAACTAATTCTAGTGTACAGTTAGTCATTTGTGGTGTGCTCTCTAGCTGTGCCCTCTCTCCTCATCTCCACTCTTCTCCTCTCCCCTCTTCATATTTTGTCATGGTATCAAAGCATGGTTCTGCCTTCCGCTGAGGCGCCATCCTTCTTGTGAGAGTGAGAGAGTTCTCTTGAGTGTTCTCCATGAGAGTCACTTCCGGTGAGAGATCTTCAACTGTCCATTTGAAAGAAATTTCCGTCTACACTTGCATGAGAGATTTCCGTTCATCTCTTCTTCTTAGGGAGAGAGTTTTCTGAGATTTTTTGTGACTTGAATCGTTTTTCTGAGCGAGATATTGAGAGAGACCCTTCACAAAGTTGTCTTGCCTAAAGCTCAAGAAGCAGCCACCCTCGACTCTCCAACAAGCCGCTCCAACCGAATGAAGGCAGAAAATCGAGCTCCAAAGAGCTCTTAGCTCTATTGCCAGCCGCCATCAACAAGCTCATATGAGCTTTCCTCAACCAGCAGTGGCTCCATACCTCTAGCAGCATCGGCTAGCCTCTGCCTCACCTTGTCTACAACAAAGCGACTCCTGCTTCTCCAATCGAGCTCTTGGCACAGCAGACCCAACGACCTCGTTCACGGCTCCTTCGCAAGGCAAGCCTCCAAACAGTGCAGCTACAAATAGCAACGAGCACCTAACGAGCAACTTTCTACGACTCTACGTCGCCTTGCACGCCCCGCGGCCGAAGCCTCACGCCTCGAGCAAGCTCCTTCACGTCAACAGCTTCTCTGGTCCCATTCCTCCTTCCCTCGGCTTTGCAGTCTCGCTCACAGAACTCAGGCTCAACAACAATAAGCTTGTCGGCCAAATACCTTCCACGTTCTCTTCGTCCTCGTTGCAGATCTTGGATGTTCATGGCAACATGCTAGACGGCCCTATAGTTTCCATCCCCTCCATCACCAACGCTTCCGATTATATATACTCGGGAAACAGCTTCTGTTCGAGCCTAGTGGGAGTAGCCTGCGACCCACAAGTCACCACATTGCTGTCGTTCCTTGCTGGCGTGAATTATCCCACGACTTTGGTGTCGTCGTGGACTGGCAACGATGCTTGCTCTTCCTGGCAGGGCATCAACTGCGACTCTCAAGGGAAGAATGTTATCTCCGTCAACCTGTGGTCTCCTTCGATAGCGCCCAGGTCAGCTTCCAAGCTTCATAGCACGGTTTCATCCTCCACGAAGCCTCTTCATCGACTCTACATGACAAAGTGCGATTCAAGCTTCCTTACCAACGTGGTCCTCCTCGACGGAATCGGCATCTTTGATGGAATCTCCAGTAGATTCCAAAGCCCCAAAAATTGACACGTGGTAGGGTAAGCCCATCCTTGGGCTTGGCCACAAAGCTGACACGTGGCAGACCTTATCTGCCACGTCACCCTTGCCAGCTCAACAGGACACGTCATCACCGACTGCCACGTCATCAGTGCCACGTCATCGCACCACATCATCAATGCCATGTCACCTATGCCACGTTGCCTGTGCCATGTCATCAGTGCCACGTCAGCATTGCCACGTCACCCTGCTGACATCATTTGTGCCACCTCAGCACTACCACCTCAGCAGTCCAGTCAGCACTGACCCCTGCAGGCACAGTCCCTTGCCAGGCACACTGTGCACACACTGCATGTGCACACTCCTGCCACCTCAGCACAGAGCTTCACTGGCACACCTCTTGCTAAGCACAGTGCCACATCATCACTGCATGTGACTCACAGTGACACATCATCATTGAGCACCATTTGCACTCCTTTTGCCCCTCCACCTAGATCAATTCATATCTCTTGATCCAGGAAGAATTTGAGGGTGCTCCAAAAAGGAAAGTCGCTCGATTTTTCGTGCTCTACGCGCTCGTTACATCACGTGCACATTTCGGTGCAAGTTACACTCACATTTGAGCCTCGCCTACAAAACCACTTCCTTCACGCACACTTGCCTCTACATCGACGCATCTAACCCAGCACTTAAAAAGAACAAAGGAAAAGGAATTATTTGCTGCTCTTTCATCGATCGACGGTTGGTTTAGATCTAGATCAGAGTAGACTAGATCGCCATAGAGGGGACGCTTTGAATTCCCCAAGTTGCCAATCTAAGCCATGCCCGAAATTCCCGACTAGTACCTACTCGGAGTCAGTCCATACGCTCACATCCGATTTCACATCATTACATTACCTGAAACCTTACGTTCATCAGTTCGGTGAGCAAACTTCAGAGTTCAGAGGCATTGCAGATTGATTCAGTGGGCAGATAGCACTTGATTTCACACACACATGCCACCATTGTAAAGCCTATTTGGCTATCTCACGGCATCGTGCACATCATTTTTCAGCCTTGTAAAGCCTCTTGGCTATTCCCGGCATTTTAGAAATATTTTATAATTATTCCTATGAACGTTTTTTTATTTAATAAAAATAGCTCTAATTTTAAAAAACAAAATTTTTTCATTTTCACATTTTAAATAAAAAATGTCGTAATTCAAAATTTTCAAAAAAACTTTAAAATGCATTTGAAATTTAGAAATTTTTTATAATTATTCCTATAAACTAAAATTTAAATAAATTTTAGCAAAAAAAAAAAAGCTACATAAAAAAAACCCTACCTGGACTCTCCCGCTCGTCCATCTCCGTCGCTGTCCATCGGTCGCTCTCTGTCGCTGCCACAATTCCGTCGACGTCTCGCAAATCCGAAATCGATCGATGAGGAGGAGCTCGATCGAGGTATGCAGAATGAGGGGGGTCGCTCTCCTTTTATAAGAAAATTTAGGGTTTCCCTACCTCGTTCGAGGTATTTCACATGCAACATACATATCACTCCATCATACCTCGATCGAGGTATAGACATGCCACGATGCCTCGATCGAGGTATTTTGACATGCCCATACATCTCGGTACATCACGCACCTCAACCTAGATGGCATTGAGTTGCATGCAGTGTGGTGCACCCATCTAATAAGTACTTGTTTGGATAACACGCTTAGGAGTGTGTTTTTTTATGGATGTGAATCACACTGAGTCAAAAATGGTGTTTAATGCTTAATCGACAAAGCAAAGCCTATCTGATGGACATGATACTTTGAACGTGCCTCAACCTAGGTGGTATTTACTTGCATTTAAAGTGACTTTCCTATCCCATAAGTTCTTGTTCGCATAACACACCTGGGAGCGCGTTTTTTTACGGTTCTGCATAACGCTAGGGGGAAAATGGAGCATAATGCATGATTGAGCATGCAAAGCATATTAGATGGGCACCATACTTTGCACACACCTCAAAATAGGTGGTATTGAGTTACATGTAATGTGGCGCACCAATCCAATAAGTACTTGTTGGAATAACACACCTAGGATAGTCTTTTTTGATGCTTGTGCGTGACACTAAGGCAAAAATGGAGTTTAATACTTGGTCGACCATGCAAATCATATTTGATGGGAACAATACTTTGCACAGGCCTCTATTCAGGTGGTATTGATTTGCATGGAAAGTGGCACGCCCATTGCATAAGTGCTTGTTCGGAGAACACACCTGGGAGAGCATTTTTTAACGGTGGTGCATAACACTAGGAGAAAAATGATGTATAATGTGTGATCGAGCATGAAAATCATGTCCGATGGACACAATACTTTTCCTACATCTAAACCTAGATGGTATTGACTTAGGTGCAAAGTGGTGCACCCATCCGATAAGTACTTGTTCGGATAACACACCTAGGAGCGTGTTTTTTGATGGATGTGCATCACAGTGAGGCAAAAACGGTGTTTAATGAGAGAATTGACCATGCAAAGCATCTCAAATAGGCACAATAGTGTGCACAAATTTCAACATAAGTTGTCTTTACTTGCATGCAGAGTGGCTCACCCATCCCATAATTACTTGTTTAGATAACACACCTAGGAGCACATTTTTTTAACGATTGTGCATAACACTAGGGAAAAAATAGTATATAATGCATGATCGACCATGCAAAGCATATCTGATGGGTACAATACTTTGCACGCACCTCAACCTAGGTAGTATTAAGTGGCATGCAATGTGGGCATCAATATGATAAGTACTTGTCGGAATAGCACACCTAGACACGTGTATTTTTATGGATGTGAATCACACTGAGGCAAAAATGGTATTTAATGCTTGGTTGACCATGCAAATCATATCTGATGGGCACAATACTTTTCAATAGACTCTATTCAGGTGATATTGACCTGCATGCAAAGTGGCATGCCCATCCCATAAGTATCTGTTCTGATAACACACATGGGAGCATGTTTTTTAATGGTGGTGCATAACACTAGGAGGAAAACGATGTATAATGCATGATTGAGCATGCAAATCATATCCTATGAACACAATACTTTGTACGCATCTCAACCTTGATGGTATTGACTTGAGTGGAAAGTGGCATGCCCATCCAATAAGTACTTGGTTGGATAACACACCTAGGAGCGTGTTTTTTTATAGATGTGCATCACACTGAGGCAAAAACGGTGTTTAATGCGAGAATCGACCATGAAAAGCATATAAAATGGGTACAATACTTTGCAAGTGCCTCAAACTAGGTGGTATTTACTTGCATGCAAAGTGGGGCACCCATCCCATAAGTACTCATTCAAATAACACACCTGGAGCATGTTTTTTGATGGTTGTGCAACAGTATATAATGCATGATCGACCATGCAAAGCATATCCAATGGGCACAATACTTTACACAAACCTCAACCTAGGTGGTATTGAGTTGAATGCAATGTGGTGCACCAATCCCATAAGTACTTGTTGGAATACCACAACCAGGACAATGTTTTTTGATGCTTGTGCATGACACTAAGGAAAAAGTGGAGTTTAATGCTTGGTCGACCATGCATATCATATACGATGGGCTCAATAATTTTCATAGAACTCTATCCAGGTGCTATTGACATGCATGCAAAGTGGCACACCCATCCTATAAGTACGTGTTCAGATAACACACCTGGGAGCGCTTTTATTGATGGTTGTGAATAACACTAGGAGGAAAACAGTGTATAATGCATGATTGAGCATGCATATCACATCCGATGGACACAATAATTTGCATGCATCTCAACCTAGATGGTATTGACCTGCATGCAAAGTGGTGCACCCATCCAATAAGTACTTGTTTGGGTAGCACACCTAGGAGCGTGTTTTTTGATGGATGTGCATCACATTGAGGCAAAAACGGTGTTTAATGCTTGATTGACAATGCAAAGCCTATCCAATGGGCACAATACTTTGAATGCACCTCAACCTAGGTGGTATTTACTTGCATGCAAAGTCACGCATCCATCTCATAAGTAATTGTTCTCATAATACACTTGGGAGCCTATTTTTTTATGGTTGTGGATAACACTAGGGGGAAAACGGTGCATAATGCATGGTCGACCATGCAAAGCATATCCGACGGACATAATACTTTGCACAGGCCTCTATACAGGTGGTATTTACTTGCATTACAAGTGGCGCACCCATCCCATAAGTACGTTTTTAGATAACACAGTTGGGAGCACATTTTTTGACGATTGTGCATAACACTTGGGAAAGAACGATGTATAATGCATGATCGACCATGCATAGCATATCTGATGGGCACAATACTCTGCATGCATCTCAACATAGGTGGTATTGAGTTTCATGCAATGTGGTGCACCCATCCTATAAGTACTTGTTTGGATAACACACTTAGGAGCGTGTTTATTTTTAGATGTGCATCACACTAAGACAAAAATGGTGTTTAATGCTTGATCGACAATGAAAAGCCCATCCGATGGGCACAATACTTTGCACATGCCTCAACCTAGGTGGTATTTACTTGAATGCAAAGTGGCGCATCCATCAGCTTAAAGCTCCATGGATCTTTTTGGAGTCATCGATTCCATGGAGAAAGTCATTAGCACCAACAAAGAATGGATTGCCAAGAACGAGACGAAGAGGGAGCAGAGAAAGAGACAGTGAGCTCAATTAACCCAAGACGAAAAGGACGAGTTTGCTTATCAAAAGTGCCTAGAGAAGGAGGAGAGAGGAAAAATAAGTAGTTCTACTAGAGAAATAGATAGATTACACTCATATAGGAGAGAGCTAACATACTTTCTAAGTGAGGTTACTTCGTGTGTGGCTCGTTATGGGAGATTTCCACCCCAGGAAGCACAAGCCATACAGAATCAAGAGAGTGCTATATAGGAGAAAATTTATAATTCCTTCTCTTCTGTTGTTTTAACAACATTGATGATGATGAGATGAGAACTCAACCCTTGAATGGGTTGAATCTAGGATTTCAAGAGCAAATATTAATGCCTTCTAGTGAGAGGCTTATTGTAACTTTTGGTGTTTGTTAACACCTTTATAAATATTGTGAGAGTTTGCTTAATACTATAACTTTTGAAGGTGTTTGTTAACACCATTATAAATATTAAGAGAGTTTACAACTGATGAATCTTATTTTTTGGTGTAACTTATCTATGTCACATTAAATTTTATAAATTTAGTTTCATCTCCTTTAAAAATCTCCTCAAAATTGCTTGTTTTTATGTTTTCCTCTGTGCTTTGAAGATTGGGTTTTTTCTTAAATTTTATCTAGAAACTAGTCCAAAAGTATATGTAAAAATGAATTTATACATTGACAAGTTCAAATTTAATGAAATAAGTGTTTAGTTTGGATTTTGAATTTTCAATCCGTTTTGGTTTTCAACATATCAAAAAAAAGTTATGGACCATGCCCTCAAATGGGTATGCATCACTTTAGCATAGAATTAGAGGCCTGCTAACCCATGCCTAATGTTCTTATTTAGGTATGTCCTTGGGTTGAGGAGAAGCTCAAGTAGTGTACTTTTGAATGATTACTTGGTTGCATGTATGCATAGAACAAAGTTTTCATGTTTTTAAATAAATTCCTATATCCTATAGTCTTTAGGATGCATGCTTCACATACAACATAGCACCTGTATTGATGTAATGATCTCGTTTCCTATCTTGATTCCAGAATTTTTTGCTCTCATGTTTAATTTTGGAATGTGCACTACAACTTGAAGACAAAGTTTGCCAAATTCCATTGAGCAATGCATAAATTATGGGTGATGCAAGATACATATATATAGAAAAGTCCCTGAATCTCACAAAAAATGTCTACACCCAAGCAAACAATGACCCAAGAAGATTTCTCTACATGCAGCCATCTCCCAAGGATCTACAAGAAGGAAAATGATTTTTGGAGCAAGAACTACGTAAGAGGGGGACTCCATGGAATACTGGTCTATGGGAAGAGATAAAGTCCAGCATGCTATGGGAGTCCAACAGGCCATCAGCGAGTTAGAACACCTTATAGTAGGTAGTAACCAATCATGTAATCCCCATACGAAACACGGGGAGTTGGGAGTAGTGGCAAATCTCAAGTAGCTCATCACAGGCGAAGTGCTTCTTTCACTCGGTGAACTTCTTCATAAAATAAAGTGATAACGAGCAACTTACGACCTCAAAGCCACGGCCTCATAGTTGACCTGTACTTGTCGCTTGAATAAGCAAACTCATTGCAAGCTCCTCAAGAAACTATCATGGGAGGATAGTAGCCATTCATGAGATCAAGAACTACCGAGAGTCCAAAGCAAATAATACATTGAGTTTCATGCTTTGGAACTATGAGTTTCAAACGGAGCCTTGCCCATAAGTTTTAGCTAGCTTTTGTATCCACAAGTTCCACAGACACTGCCTGCTCACAGTGGGTGTTTGTTGTCTCTATGCCAACATGGACTTCGGTAATACAGAATGTGTGTGTAGAGTAGCGGCAAAGCTCCGCTTGTACTTGCATAAGGCTAGAAATAATCCCTCTTAGAAATCCAACTTGCATGTTCTATATGCAAGTTCTACATACAAATCCTACATGCAAGTCCTACATGCAAGTCCTACATGCGATTCCTACATGCATGTTCTACATGTGAGTTCTACATGCAACTCCTGCATGCAACATGCAGCATGCGAGTTCTACATGCAACTCCTACATGCAACATGCAACTTCTATATGCAAGTTCTACATGTAGAGAGAGAATGTCTTACAATTCCTACATGCAGAGAGAGAAGATTTCCAACTTGTATAAATACCCCATAATGGAATGAAGCCCACACTCTTTGGGGAATTGTGATGAGTTCTACTTTGGTATTCCAAGAAATTGTCTCAAGTGTCCATGCTTCCTTGCACTCCACGTCCAAAAGCATGTCCTAACCTTGCAACTCCTCCTCCCCTCTCCTCCAACCTTGCAACCCATCCTCTCCCTCTCCCTCTCCTCCCTCCTCCTCCCTCCTCCTCCTCCCTTCCCCTTCTCCTCCCTCTTCCTCCCTCCTCCTCCTCCCTTCCCCTTCTCCTCCCTCCTCCTCCCTCCTCCTCCTCCCTCCTCCTCCCTTCTTCTCCTCCCTCCTCTCTCCTCCTCCCTCCTCTCTCTTCTTTCCCCCATGCTCTTACACCTTCTTCCTCTCCCACTCCTATGCTCCCCCTAAACCCTTAGTTCCTCAACCCTTAACCTCCATGATCTATGAGGGAGACGAGTCCTCCACCATGTACTCTACCCTAAACCTTGGATCCTCCTTCTAACCCTGGAACCTCTTCTAAACTCTGAAACCTCTCTCTAAACCTTGGAATCTCCTTCTAACCCTTGAACCTCCTTCTAGACCTTGGAACCTCCTTCTAATCTCTGACACCTCCTTCTAAACCTTGGAACTCCTTCTAGACCTTGGAATCTCCTTCTAACCCTTAAAATTCTCCTAAACCCTACAACCCCCAATGAAGGCAAAAGCCATCATTACCTTAACCATGATGATGCACATTCCTTTTACACATGCATGCACTATGTTTGTTTACCACACTTAAGCCTACGTCTCTCATCAGAATATGACTCGAGGTCCTAAGCTACACATACTACAAACGACAACCCCGATATATCTGTAGGTGACAAAAAGCCTCGAAACCCTGCATTTTGAGAGAATATCCTGCTCTTCCTACAAAAGTCGTGGGAAAGAGTGAACATTTGGCACCACTATTGGGGAGACTAGCATCTCAAGTAACAAGTAAACATACACAGGTATGTGTAAAAGACAAACCACTTTGAACTTTCACAAACATATCACTCAAGAGCTAGGAGAGCTAAAATTTTTCCAACTGAAGTAAAAAAATAAAAATAAAATAATAATAATAATAATTCCTAGCTGAAACTCTTCATTACCGGTTTAGGAAAATGCATGTTTTTTGGAAAAACAGCACCTTAAGGAATAAATCAGACCATGTGATGGTTGTCAAAGTGTAGAGCTTGAAATTCTGAACATTTCTCCTTTATACGAAAGCACATTCTGACACAACCAACCAAAAGTTATGGGCAATCAATGATTAAAGGTTCTAAATGCCATAACCCAAAAGAAAAATCAAAACCACCTCCCTAGTCAAACGTGGACAAATTCAAAGCTACACATGTATTTGACTACTCAAACGTGGACAAATTCAAAGGTGCACATGTGATTGACTAAGTCCACATCTCCCCCTCCTTCCCTATAAAATGGCACCCATCCCTCTCATACTTTTTCTTTCACATCTTGCCTCCATCCTTTTTCCCATTCCGAGCCCTATGCAAGACACTCCTCCCTCTCCATCGACCACCACCCTACTCCCATCCTCACATGGTGAGTTACTTCGAGCCCATCTCGCAGTGATGATAACCTAGCCATCCACCCATTGGTCCTCAATAATCCCGTTACACTGAGAAAGACTTGGAGAGCGTTCAGGTGACCATATCTTCCTTTGGATTTCTGTCAAAGTTTTTCGTCCGTCAAGTTTTTTTCTTTTTTCTTTTTCCCCCCTCCCCCTCCACCATTCCCCCCTCCACCACCATCCCCTCCACTTCCCCCCCCTTCCCCCCCCCCCCCCCCCCCTCCCTCCATTCTCCCCCCCCCCCTCCACCACCACCCCCACTCTCCACCACCCCCCCTCCTTCTCCACCACCCCCTCCATCTCCACCACCCCTCCCCTCCATCTCCATCTCCACCGCTCCCCATCCCCCCCCCCTCAATTCCACACCCCTTGCCCCCTGCGTCCATTCCACACACACAACCCCCCCTCTCCAGCCTCCCCTTTCCTCCCCTCTATTTCCCCCCCCTCCTCCCCCCCCCCTCTCTCTCTCTCTCTCTCTCTCTTTTCCCCCCTCTCTCTCTCTTTCCCTCGCCCTCCCTCTTCTCTCTCTTTTCCTCCCTCTTCTCTCTCTGTCTCTGTCTCTCTCTCTTTCTCTCTCTTTCCCCCTCTCTCTGTCTTTCCCTCCCCCTCCCTCTTCTCTCTCTCTCTCTCTCTCTCTCTCTCTCTTTTTCCCCTCTCTCTATCTCTCTTTCCCTCCCCCTCCCTCCTCTCTCTCTCTCTCTCTCTCTCTCTCTCTCTCTCTCTCTCTCTCTTTCCCTCCCCCTCCCTCTTCTCTCTCTCTCTCTCTCTCTCTCTCTCTCTCTCTCTCTCTCTTTCCCCCCCTCTCTCTCTCTCTTTCCCTCCCCCTCCTTCTTCTCTCTCTCTTTGTCTCTCTACCCCCTCTCTCTTCTCCTCTCTCTCTCTCTCTCTCTCTCTCTCTCTCTCTCTCTCTCTCTCTCTCTCTCTCTCTACCCCCCCCCGTTGGCCACTCCTCTCCCTACATTTACCTAAAGGGCTTTAGCCCTTACATATTAGCAAGGGCTTATAAGCCCTTGTTGCTTAGGGCCAAGGTGCTCGCCACAGTGACGATGCCCGACCTTCCCCTCCAACACCTCCACAGCAGCGCCCGCCATAGCGGTGGCGCTCGACCCTCCCCTCTAGAATCCTCGCCTCACCAGCCCCTCCCCTTATCTCCACCCAGCTCCGTTCATAAACCCTCCCCCCCTCTCTGACGCCACTACCCGCACGAAGCCCCCCTCCCTCGAAAATTTTAAAATTTAATTTAATTAAAATTTTAATTAATTTTAAAAAATAAAATAATAAATAAGCCTAACCTAACCTAACTTGACCCTAGGATTAACCCTACCTAGGTTAGTTTACACCTAGGTTAGGTTAGCTCTAACCTAGGTTAGTTATTTAACTCTCAATTAGTTAGTTACAGCTAGGTTAGTTTAACTGTTAGCTAGTTAGACTAACTAGATAGTTAGGTTAGTCTAACTGTACTAAAGTTAGCTCAACTAACTGTGGTTAGATTAGTTAATTGTAGGTAGTTTTAACCCATAGTTAGGGTTATAGGCTAGTTAGACTAAGTGGATTTAACTTGGTTCAAACCCCTTAGCTGGACTTAAAGGCCATGCACACCAACCTTAAGACCAAGCCCCCCCCCCAAAAGGCCAATTTTACTCCTACTTCAACACTTCGTATCGCACCCGTTTGGGACCTAAACTGGACCCCGTTTGAACCAAAATTTCACGCATAAAAACATCACGCTATGGGGCATTTTTCTAGCCCATTGCACACCATTTTGGCATCCCTAGAACTCGCTCATTCATGGCCCCGTGTGGGCCTCGTTTCGTACTAATTCGCTTGTATCTTTATGCCGTGACCTCCGATTGACGATGCGTCTACACCAACACATTTCCCTACACATGTGGGATAATCTTAGGCACATTATTAACACGATGGCCTCCGCAAAACTAACACAACTCTAACCCTCCAAACACTACATCAACACCCGCACTTGTGGCAGAGACACCCTTTGCAAGTCTCACCCAAACTGCATGCAGCTACACTCCATCCAATGCCTCCGACTCCAACGCTCACCAAATCTGCATACAACTCCGCTATAACCACCACCTTCGACAATCCTCTACCTCGATTCCCCCCCTCAAATTCAAGAAATTCTTTTAGCTCCATGCCACAACATGGCTGGATGCTGTTGCAATGATGATGGGGATATTGACCTCGATGCAGAGGCTGACAATTTCTTTAATCGCAGAAATAATAACAATCAAGGCAGGAACCCCTTGGGAAAACTGGAACTTCCCAAATATAATGGTAGGGGAGATCCAACCTGTTTCCTCCAGCATTTTGATGCCGCATGCCGAGCAGGCGGAGATCAATCCCCATAAAACCAAGGTGGCTTGGTTTCCCATGGCCTTAACTGATGAAAGCGTCTGAATGGTACCTAGACCTTTTAGTGGAAGAGCATGCTTCAAACAGAATTTAAAAGATGCTTTCAAATGGAGAGGCTACAAGATGATCCCGCTCTCCAACTAAGCAAGATCGAATAAGGCCATCGAGAAGATGTATGCACGTACTTGGGCAAGATGAAAAGATTAATTGCCAAATGTGATCCACACCCCGATGCAAAGTACCTCACGGCCTGGTTCATTGCAGGACTAAGAAAGAAAATCTAGAAGGCCAATCATACAGTAAATGAGTGCTCGGTCCTAAGAGCTAGGATCACTACACAAGCAAATCCACCACCAAGGTTGTGGTGCCATATCTGCATCGTCGGCGGCCATGATGAAAACAATTGCATTTTCAACATGCGCCACAACCCACCTCGACCTCAACAATACCAAGCGGCACCCATGCTAGTGTACACGCACCGACACTTGCACAAGCGCCCCTAGCTCTGAGGCTAAATCCTATTCCCATTCAGATACAAGTCCCATAACTACTCAGGAATCCGAATCCACAACCATATCCAAGAGCACCAAATCCAGCTCCTCAGGCAATTCCAATACATCAATTACAAGCCGAAGAAGTAGACTCGCCATTCGAGTGTGAAGCAGAGTACCCAGTGTACTATGTAGAAGGTGCAGAGGGTCTAATACTAGTTTATGCAAATCAAGCATGTCCCAACACATATCGAGCACCAATCAAGTGCTACGGTTGTGAAGAAAATCACTGGATCGTAGAGTGCCCTCATCGTGGTAGCCCCCTACTTTCCAACCACTCTGCAGAGATTGTGGCATAGGACATGCCTGCATGGATTATCCCATAAAAAATAAGGTCCCACGACAATTAGAGGTTAAGCTTGACATCCCAATCGGCATAATTGGGGTGGACCATCAAAGCCTGGGGCCGACAAGCATAATACCACTTGTGAATGTAATTACATGCCAACAGAAAGAGGCCACTAAGGACCCTAACATTCCAATCCAACCAAAGTGACTTCTTAAAAAGAAAGCACAAATGCCTCCACCAAGCAATGAGCAGCCAAGCTCATCCACATCAGCTCTCGAGCCTCAGATAAAAGAAGCTCCATACCCAAATGCAGAAGTGGAGAAGGCTCGTATTCAGGCACTTCAACAATGGGTACAAAAGGAACAAGCTCAATTTGAGGCTAAGAAACAAGCTCAAGATCCAATCCATGACTTGGCCCCACAAAGTATTGATACTATACTCGAGCCTCTATTCCAACAATAGACTCCACAACATAATGTACCACCATGTCAACTTGAAGGAGCCGCACTCTCTAGCATCTTGAGTTGCCCTATGTCAATTCCCATCAGAATCCTCTTATGGAATTGTCCCAATCTATGGGAGAGTTTCAAAGAATGGATTGAACTCACAAATCTCTCTCCACCTATGAATGACATTGAAGATATCCCTATGCAGATGGGTGATAGGGATGACATATGCAACATTATTGTGCCTTTGATCCACAACGCATATAATGAAGTCCAAGCCATAGTGGATGGTGGAGTAGGTGTAAATGTCCTATCAAAGGAGCTCTACGATGAATGAAGTCTCGTACCAATGCAAAAGGCTAATTTCAATATATACCTTGTCGATGATTCACTAGTTAAACCCTTGGGAATAGTGAATGGCCTGTCCACAAGGTCGTAGGAGTCCATTTTTCACTTCAATTCACAATCTTGGATCTTCCCAAAAAATCCTATCAAATCTTATTGGGACGTCCTTGGTTACGGGAAGCATCAATTCTCCATGACTGGGGAACTGGTAGACTGACAATCTAGAATCACAACACCACAGTCAGGATGAATGTGAGGATAGGAGCTATAAAACCAATTGTGCCTAGAGCATTCGATGAACACATCTTCAACGACAATCTCAAGCAAATCAACTCCCCTGCAACGGCATGCCATAGTGGGCGATTCACAAAGCAATGTTAATAATTGGATACAAACATTGGCAACCATTGAGAATTGCCATTCATTAGACCCCATCTTCTCATAGATAGATGCTAAGATGCTACAGGTAGATCCTCCTCTCACACATGAAGAACCAATCAATCTAGAGTTGCCATTCTTTATGGCTGACCTCGAGTGGGATAATGAACTTGAAGAAGGTACCCATACCAATGATGACTCAGATTTTCCTTGGGACCTTGAAACTGAGGCTGAGAATGCTAAAATTAAAGATCGAATCTTTGATAATGACTTAGCCATTCTGCATGTTCTAATGGCAGTCGAGCTCCCAAAAGTTGAACCTCCAAAGTTGAATAATAGCAGAAGATCCTGTCAGAAAGCTGAAGGAGGAAATCACAGAATAGCCAAGGCCGAACACTTCAATGAATTCGAACGAGTCCAAAGAAGGATCGTCGAATTGTATCTTGCAAAGCTAGCTCCCTCAAAATCAGAGCCACCACCTCTTGAATGGTCCCCTGAGGGACTGGAAGGAGTATGCGTAGCAAATGAACCCTTACTTGGAAACACCTTATCAGTGGAAAAGTTACCCCACAGTTCCCAACGTAAGAAGTTTCAGAAATATAACCACATGTGCGGATGAAGCTCGATCAAGAGACTTCAAAAAAAGAAAGTCAAAAAGAGCCTAACAAATTGGTAAATGAAACTATGCCACCTAGTACATATGGCACATGTTAGGCTAGTTCAACGCCATCAGAGGCCGATCTTCGAGAAGAGCTAGAGTACTTCAAGAATTCAACAAGTGGCAGTGTCCCAATAGCAATGCCAAGACCACTAAGAGAATCTGAAGTTCAAGGAATCGATAGCATTAGAGAAACTTCAATCTATGAGGGACCGGCAAAAACTCGCACAATAAACCTCGCCCTTGAAGAGGAGGAACAAAAACTAGTTTTCATTAGGAAACAACTTCGACAAGAAGATGAAACCAAACTCAAAGCACTCCTAATGGATTACCATGACTGCCTAGCATGGTCATACAAAGAGATGAAAGGAATTTCACTAGACATGGCAGTACACACGTTACCTATAAGGGAAGGTGCCCACCCTAAGGTATGTGGACCTTATCGCACAAATCCTAAGTATGGAGCCATGGTTTATGATGATGAGCTGGAAAAACTCCTAGATGCCAGATTCATCTATGAGATAGAGCACACTAATTGGGTTTCACCCATCGTCATTCTGCCTAAACGCAACAAGAAGCTCAGAATATGCATAAACTTAAAGAATGTGAATGGCGCCACAATTAGGGATCACGATCCCCTACCCTTAACAGAAATAGTGTTGGAAAAAGTGGTAGGCTCCAAAATATATAGCTTCTTGGATGGCTTCAATGGCTATACCTACTGGTTGTTGCATGTAGAATTCCTCGTCTAGATAACCATTGAGAAATGCATTCTTGACATCGAACTAATACACATTCCATTTGCTGAGTGTCACTAGTGATATCAAGAACCATATGGAATCCATCTTTGCCACTGGAGCATAAGTCTCATCATAGTCTTGACCATATTGCTGTGGAAATCCTTTTGCAACTAGTCTGGCTTTATATCTCTGAATACTTCCATCTAGATTGTACTTCACTTTGTATACGCATTTGTTTGCTATGTCCTTCTTTCTTGGTGGAAGGCCGCATAATTTCCAAGTATTATTCTTATACAAAGCATCCATTTCTTCATTCGTAGTAGTTTTCCATTTTGGCTTGTTTACTGCATCTTCGAAGTACACTAGCTCTTCTGTAGCCATGATGGTAGCCATAAGAGCATAGTTGGTCATTTCCATCTAAATGGCTTTGCCTTTCTAATCATATGTCAATATGGCTAGAGGTCTTCTTTCCCAAAAAGACCACGTGAGCTGCTGTGGCTCTGCTTGGGGTGTTGCTGGCAATTCTTGCTCTTCTTCATCATCAACCTATTCTGTACATGACTAAATTTTAAATATGCCTCGAGAAATATGCGCAAGGAAAAAATATGAAAATCTCATGTCCCCCCTCCCACAAAATACAAGGCATATACCTTGAAAAATATGCAAGATTTTAAGATTTGTACATATTTTTCATAATATGTGAGGCCCAAGGGGGGGGTCTTTGGGATGAGGGGGGGGTTTCAAGGTGTAAAGACATATTTGAAGCTCTTTTGGTGTAGGACACAACCATGTTAATTTGTCTAATTTCTACTCATGGCATATTTTTAAATTTATCTCATACTGATTTTGATAAGTTTTTATTACTAAATGGAGTTGGTGCCCCAGGGGTCAGGCCAGCAACTGCGCTGTGGCGGTGTTCAGAATGATAGATTGCATCTCATTATTACTTCAAGAACCAGCATGATGTTTTCTCCAAGGCAACCTTGAATTTTAATGATTTGCATAGGCGCATTGCCGAGTGATAAGTGGAAAAGCTACGGCAAAAGGCTACACGATGATAGTGTTGAGATATCGAGCTCCACTCGTGATATGCTAGGGTGAACATTGTGCATTTATGTCACCGACTTGTTAGCTGCAGATGCAGTTGGTACATCGCCCATGAATAATAGCTGGATGACAGCTATCCTTATGTACTCTAGTTCATGGCTCAGTTAGTATGCCACCTTAGTTAGCTGAGTTTGGTTTGAGACCCATATATAGGATTCTCCTATTTCTTTGTACTTGAGTTCTTTTGGCTTTCACAACTAAGAAGAGGAAAACTGTTTTTCAGCCTCCACCTTTGTGTGTATTCCCCCATTGTGTATGTGAGAAAGCCGCAAGTGAGACTCCTTCCTTCTCTCCCACTATCTTCACATGGTATCAGAGCCTGGTTCGTGGTAAGGAGCTCAAGAAAGCAAACCAAGTTCACGGTGTCCTAGTAAGAGGACCAGTGTTTCTTTCCTTTTTCGAGAGCAAATCTCTGCAGGTAGCACAGCCGGAAGTGCAAGAGTGCACTATCTCAGATTGAGATGCCATTCGCGGTGTGACGAGAGGGCAGTATATGTTGCGGGAAAAGGTGAAGCCCTTGGTGACTTTGTTTTTCTGATTCGAGGCCATTTCGGGGCCTATTTTTAAGGCGGAAGTTCTTCGCAAGCACTCAAAAAAAGGCCCTGTTTTTGCTGTGCGACCACTGCTCTGCAGGTCGGTGAAAAGTTGCCGCAGAAATTGCATCGTATGCCTGTGTGCAGAGATATTGGGAGTTGTAGAATCATCCTTGTTGCCTGTTGATGCAAAGTCGTTACTAGGAAGTGACTGTGTGGTCAAATACCACTTTCGTCAGTTTTGCAGATCTGCCCGTGTGAGGCAAAAGCTATGTTTTTTGCAGTGACAGAATATTTTGCAGTGTTCTATAATGGCATCTGATTCTCTTTCACAGATTGTCACTGAAAAGCTTGACAAGAACAACTTACAGGCATGGAAGTTTAGAATGACGAATTTCCTTATGGGAAAAGGCTATTGGGAGTTCATTACCGGAAATGAAGAAGAACCAGTTCTTCCTAATGTTCCCAATCAATAGGAAATGCAGGCATTTAAAGGATGTCATGAGAGAGCCAGAAAAGTTATGTAATAGCTTTCTATCAGTATTTCGGATTCTATGATTGTGCATATTCAGGATGCAAGTACGCCAAAGGAGGCATGGGATACTTTGGCAAAAATGTATAGCACAAATATGCAAGCCAGGAAAATGCAGCTCAGGCAAGAGTTGCACAATGTGCAGAGAGAAAATATGAGCATCAATGACTACCACATGAAGGTGAAGAAAATTCCAGATGCACTTGCTTCCATTGGGTCACCAGTGGAAGATGATGATCTAGTTTCTGTGACCTTGAATGGTCTAGGAAAGGATTATGCACAGTTCCGGACATCCATTGCCATCCATGAAAAATTTCCTGATTTTGAGGAGTTGTTTGCTCTTCTAATTTCTGAAGAGCAGAGAAATGGTGGTGCATCTTCTTCAGGAGAAACTTCAAAAGAAACTATCTTCTACTCAAATGCTGGAAGAGGTAGAGGCAGAGGTAGAGGAGGCCAATCTGGAGGCCGTGGTAGAAATCAGAATATGTAGCAAACTCAAGAAAACCAGTCCTTTGGAGGGGGACATGGTAACTCTAGAGGCAAGCGGAGCCAAAGAGGTCGTGGTGGATGGCAAAGAGGCCAAAATGCAAACAGCAATGTTGAATGCTACTATTGTGGTAAAATGGGTCATATGGCTAAAGACTGCTACAAAAAGCAGAATGACATTATGAATGGAAAATTGCAGCAAGGCAATTATGCATCTTCTAGTAGACAGGGTGATGACAGAAATGAGCATCTGTTTATGGTGCAGCACATGACGAATTCTGTGACAAGTGTAGAAGAAAGAAATGATGTGTGGTATGTTGACTCAGGTGCATCAAACCACATGATAGGTCATGCAGAATGGATGCAGGATGCAAGGAAAATGGACAGACTAGGATTTGTGGAGATTGGTGATGATACTGCACATCCTATTATGCAGATTGGTAAAATTCCTTTGTCTATGCAAGATGGGAAAAAGAAATACTGTCTGATGTATTTCATGTCCCGAACGTCACCAAGAACCTGGATTCTGTTGGTCAAATGGTTGAGCAGGGCTTGCAGGTCAGATTTAATCCTCATGGATGCTTTGTTGAGGATATGAAAAATAACGGTCGCTTGATAGCAAAAGGAAAGAAGAAGGGTAGGATGTTTACGTTGGATGCAGACATGCCTGAATTGAGTGCAGCAATGTTTGCACATGGGACCAGTGTAGTTGCAGATATTGATATCTGGCATAAACACATTAGTCATGTTAATGTACAATGACTTAAATCAATGCAAGCCCAAAATATTGTTGCAGGATTGCCTAAATTCAAGGTTGCAGAAATGCATAAGGTATGTGAAGCCTGTCAATTTGGAAAACAGGAAAGGAAACCATTTCCTAGGCATGTTCAAGAGAGTAAGAAGCCATTGGAATTAATCCACTCTGATGTGTGGACTACTAAAGCTGCATCTATTGGAGGCTGTCATTATTTTGTCACTTTTATTGATGACTATAGCAGAAAAGTTTGGGTGTATTTTATGAAAAAGAAAAGTGAAGTCTTTGGGCATTTCAAATCTTTTAAAGCTATGGTTGAAAAAGAAATAGGCTTGCAAATAAAATGCCTAAGGTCAGATGGAGGGGGAGAGTACCTCTCAAATGAGTTTGCGAGGTTCCTACAGGAGCATGGCATAAAGTAGCAATATTCATGCAGTCATACCCCATAGCAAAATGGACTTGCAGAAAGGAAAAACAGGCATATTGGAGAGGTTTCTTGGGCCATGCTAAATGAAAAAGACCTACCAGATTATTATTGGGCTGAAGCAGTTGCTACAATAGTTTACATAATGATCAGGACTCCCACTGTAGCAATACATGGCATGACGCCAGAGGAGATGTATACTAGTAGGAAACCAGATATTTCTCATTTGAAAATTTTTGGTTGCATTGCCTATGTTCATGTGCTAGATGAGTTAAGGTCCAAGTTGGATCCAAAAGCTGAGAAGTGCATCTTTATTGGTTATTCTCTGCAGTAGAAAGGGTATAGATGCTATAACCCTTCTACTCGTAAGTTTACAGTGAGCAGAGATGTCATTTTTGATGAGATGAGCAGCTGGTACAAACCAGTAAATATGATTGATGATGTAGATGCACAAAATGGTAATGCTGCACAGAATTTACAGCAGCAATCACAAAATATTAGTGGACCTACAGTGTCCTCTAGTAGTGGTTCACATACTTTGCCATGGATAGGCAGATTGAGATCAAGAGAATCTCCTCAAAGCAATGCAGATAGTGGTACGTAGGTATCACAAAAAGGAAAAGAGAAGGTAGATCAACCCATGTTTGATGTGAATGCAGGTCACTCTTATGTGGATGGTGAATCCAGTGGCTCAGAACAGAGCATTGATGATGAGTTGGGTATGACAAAATATGAAGAGGGGAGAGGAGAAGAGTGGAGATGAGGAGAGAGGGCACAGCTAGAGAGCACACCACAAATGACTAACTGTACACTAGAATTAGTTGAAAAAATAGAATATATACAAACCCTTTTAGGGTTAGGGTTAGGGGATCTAACCCTTTCCTTTATAGCACTCTATAAGGTTAGTGCTATGCACATATGATCACGTGATGGTGCTATGCACACATGATCACATGATGTTGAGCGTGAACTCTCAACACCTTCCCTCAAGATCAACATCATGAAGTAGGCCTTCCCTCAAGATGATGATTCTGGGGAATCGAAGAAGGACTGAGCATTACATTCCATCACACCCCTTTAATGGGAATGTCCTTCCTCTGCATCAAACCAAGAGCTAGTCGGTGTTTCTCGAATAGCTCTTTACCGAGTGGTTTGGTAAAGATGTCTGCAACATTTTCTTTGCTATCACAATGCTGCAGTGTGATGTCACCAAGTAACACTCTTTCTCTGATGAAGTGCTCTCTGACATCAATGTGCTTTGTTCTGGAGTGATATACTGGATTTTTGGCCAATGCTTGAGCCGATTGATTATCACAGTATATTGTTGTTGGCTTTGACTCATCAAAGTAATCTGTTTCTGACAATAGTCTTCTGAGCCATATAGCCTCACATGCACCTGTAGTGAGTGCTCTATATTCTGCTTCAGTCGAAGACAAAGAGACAGTTGGCTGTTTGTTTGACAACCATGATATAGCACCTTGACCAAGGAAAAATGCATATCCCTGTGTCGATCTCCTGGTCTCATGATCTCCAGCATAGTCACTGTCACAGTATCCATGCAACCATGGATGACTTCCTCTGTATTCTATCCCAAATTGTCTTGTACCTCTGATGTATCTCAAGACTCTTTTGGCTGCATTCCAGTGAGACTGTTTTGGATTTGCCATAAACTGTGCTAGTGAGCTTACTGCATAACAAATATCTGGCCGTGTGATTGTCAGATATATAAGAGATCCAATGAGTTGCCTGTAGTATCTGTCATTGACTGTAGGCTTTTCTGAATCTTTAGTAAGTTTCAAACTCTGTTCCATGGGAGTGGCTGCAATCTTGCAATCTGCCATATGAAACTTCTTCAGGAGACTGTCAACATATTTGAGCTGACTCATGAATGTGCTATCTGAATCTCTCCAGAACTCAATTCCAAGACAATAGTGCATAAGTCCAAGATCTTTCATGTCGAACTCTGCAAATAAGTCTTGTTTTAGCTTTCTGATGAAGCTATCCTTGCTTCCTGTCACAATCAGATCATCTACGTACAAAAGTGCAATAGTAATATCTTCCCCTTGAACTTTGTAGTAGAGAGTATGATCTGCATTGGACTTCATGTATCCCAGATCAGCAAAATACTCGTCAATTCTGCTGTACCAACTTCTGGGTGCTTGCTTTAAGCCGTAGAGACTTTTCTTGAGATGGCAAACCTTGTTCTCATGTCCTGGTTCAACATAACCTGCTGGTTGTTGCATGTAGACTTCCTCGTCTAGATAACCATTGAGAAATGCATTCTTGACATCGAGCTGATACACATTCCATTTACTGAGTGTCGCTAGTGATATCAAGAACCGTATGGAATCCATCTTTGCTACTGGAGCATAAGTCTCATCATAATCTTGACCATATTGTTGTGCAAATCCTTTTGCAACTAATCTGGCTTTGTATCTCTGAATACTGCCATCTGGATTGTACTTCACTTTGTATACCCATTTGTTGGCTATGGCCTTCTTTCTTGGTGGAAGGTCGCATAATTCCCAAGTGTTGTTTTTATACAAAGCATCCATTTCTTCATTCATAGCAGTTTGCCATTCTGGCTTATCTACTGCGTCTTCGAAGTACACTGGCTCTTCTGTAGCCATGATGGTAGTCATAAGAGCATAGTTGGTGGTTTCCACCTGAATTGCTTTGCCTTTCTGAGCATATGTCAATCTGGCTGGTGGTCTGCTTTCCCTAGTAGACCGTCTGAGCTGTTGTGACGCTGATTGGGGTGTTGCTGGCAATTCTTGCTCTTCTTCATCAACCCGTTCTGTAGATGACTGTGAAGTCGATGCTTCTATCTCCTGTGTAGGTGAGGTTTTCCATTCTGATTCTTCATCGAAGATTACATCTCTGGAGATAATGACTTTGCGGTTGATGGGATCATACAATTTGTATGCTTTACTTTCTTCACTGTAGCCAACCATGATGCATTTGCGTGACTTCGCATCCAATTTCCTGCGATGATCATCATGTATGTGGGCATATGCTATGCAACCAAATATGCGGAGATGCCCAATGCGTGGCTTGTGTCCAGTGAATGCTTCATAAGGAGTCATACCTTGTATCGGTTCGGTAGGAAGCCGATTAAGCAAGTAGTTAGCTGTAGCTATTGCTTCTGCCCAATACTGATTCGGAAGATGCTTTTCACTAAGCATTGCTCTAGCACTGTCTGCTAAAGTCCCATTCTTCCTTTCAGCTATTGCATTTTGCTGAGGAGTATCTGCACATGTGAATTGTCTTCGAATGCCGTGAGTTTTGCAAAAGTTCATGAAGGCTGAAGACATGTATTCATCTCCTCTGTCTGATCTCATGACCTTGATCTTTCTGCCTGTTTGGTTTTCTACCATGGCTTTGAATTCTTGAAATCTGGCAAACACTTCAGATTTTTCTTTCAAAAAGTAGACCCAACAATATCTGCTGTAGTCATCGATGAAGGTCAAGTAATAAAGTGAACCATTGATGCTGCGGGTCTGGGCATAACCCCATACATCTGTATGAATTAAATCAAGAATACCTCGTGCACGAGAGGTACTTCTGACAAAGTTGGTTCGCTTTTGTTTGCCGAAGCAGCATGCTTCACAAACCTTTCCAAGAAACTGTAGCTTCGGAATCCCAATTGCCATATTTTGATTCCTTAGATCTAACAAGTACTTGAAGTTGACATGACCATATCTCTTGTGCCATTTTGCAGATAGTGGCATCTGTTTCATTTGAGCTGACATGGCATGTTTATCTGGTACTGTAGCTAGCATCCTGTATAAGCGTCCTTCCTTGACACCTTTTGCTACTAGCTGACCTCTTTTGGATTTGTCTCTGATAGTGCATTCATCACCGTCGAAGATGACTTTGTAGTTGTGTTCCGTCATTTGACCTACTGACAAAAGGTTCTTGCTGAGCTTCGGAACATAGAGCACATCTTTGACTAATCCTTTTGTACCAGTGAAATTGTTCATAGGGATAACACCTGTCCCTTGAACCGGATTCGGTGTATTGTCTGCTGTATAGATGACATTATTTTGACCTTCTAATGGCTTCATTTCTGTGAACCATTCCTGATGATTTGTCATATGAGATGATGCACCGCTGTCTATGTACCAAGGATCCTGTTCCACTTGGTCGACTTGATAGCTGAAATCTTCTTTGGGATTAAAATCAGTGTCTAGGTGCATTGTATCAGTCTGATGCAATTCCTCACTTGCAAGAAACATATTGCCATGTTCATTTGCAAAATGACTGTGACTAGAATGTCCACCACGATGATTTCCTCTTCCTCGGGAATTCCCTCTATTACTGTTGGATTGACCGCCTTGGTCATATTGCTTCTTGCGGCAATCTCTTTCATAGTGTCCAAACTTGTGACAATAGTTGCATTGAATGTTTGACACATTGGTGGATGCATTCCCTCGTCCTTGGAATCTTCCTCGGTTGGAATGATTTCCTCTTTGCTGATTTTGATGTTGCTAAGGATGCTGCTGATGCTGATGCTGATTCTGACTTTGATTTTGACCACTTTTCTGATATGATTTACCTCTGTTTCTGCCTTTGCCTCTGCTTCTGTCTGAAGCTGTGAATGCCTGATCATTAGAATGACCTTTACGTGCTTGAATGGCCTGAGTCCTGAGTTCTTCACCAAGTAGAACTGACTGAAGTTCTTCAAGTGTTGGAATTTGCCGTTGGATGGCAATACTCTGGACCAGATTCTCATATCCTTCTCCTAGTCCATTCAGGATTACTTGAACCATTTCTGCGGGATTCATAGTCTCTCCTGCTGCTGCAAGTTGATTGTTGTAGTCTTTGATGCGGAGTACATAAGCATGACCGGTTTCATTGCTATTGCGGAAACTCTGGTTGATCTGGTTTCTCAAGGTGAGAATCCTGGATGTGTTCTTGGACTCGTAGAGAGCTGCGAACATATCCCATGCTTCTTTTGATGTCTTGACTATGTTGAGCTGTCCTAGCATGACATCTTGCACATTCTGCTTGATCAGGTGATAGGCATACTTGTCTTTCTTATCCCATTCTGCTTGAGCTCGGGCAATGGCAGGATCTACTACTGATGCGGAAACTGTTTGTGTAGATGTAGATCCCGATGTAGATCCCGTTGCTGGTGCTGTGACAACAGATGGAGTAGAGCTACTGGTGGCTGGATCTGCCAATGGTCTAGGTATGGATCCATCAACATACTCCCATTTGTCCTGAAGCACAAGAATGGTCTCCATTCGGTATTTCCATGTACCGTAATTGGAGTTGTCTAACTTAGCAGATGCCTCCAGATTGAGGTTGCTAGTCGACATGGTGCAAACAATGTACTCAAAAGTGTCCTGAAAAAACTCTGTATGAATCAACTGCAAATATACTGAAGATGCCAATGAAATCTCTATACCGTCGGTGAAGATAGACTGCAATAAATAAGATTTGACCTGTGTTACAAGGCTTGTGGCAATGATGCCGGGAATAGCCAAGAGGCTTTACAAGGCTGAAAAAATGATGTGCACGATGCCGTGAGATAGCCAAATAGGCTTTACAATGGTGGCATGTGTGTGTGAAATCAAGTGCTATCTGCCCACTGAATCAATCTGCAATGCCTCTGAACTCTGAAGTCTGCTCACTGAACTGATGAACGTAAGGTTTCAGGTAATGTAATGATGTGAAATCGGATGTGAGCGTATGGACTGACTCCGAGTAGGTACTAGTCGGGAATTTCGGGCATGGCTTAGATTGGCAACTTGGGGAATTCAAAGCGTCCCCTCTATGGCGATCTAGTCTACTCTGATCTAGATCTAAACCAACCGTCGATCGATGAAAGAGCAGCAAATAATTCCTTTTCCTTTGTTCTTTTTAAGTGCTGGGTCAGATGCGTCGATGTAGAGGCAAATGTGCGTGAAGGAAGTGGTTTTGTCGGCGAGGCTCAAATGTGAGTGTAACTTGCGCCGAAATGTGCGTGTGATGTAACGAGCGCGTAGAGCACGAAAAATCGAGCGACTTTCCTTTTTGGAGAACCCTCAAATTCTTCCTGGATCAAGAGATATGACTTGATCTAGGTGGAGGGGCAAAAGGAGTGCAAATGGTGCTCAATGATGATGTGTCACTGTGAGTCACATGCAGTGATGATGTGGCACTGTGCTTAGCAAGAGGTGTGCCAGTGAAGCTCTGTGCTGAGGTGGTAGTGCTGAGGTGTCACTGATGACGTGGCAATGATGATGTGGCACAGATGATGTGGCACAAGTGACGTGGCACAGATGACGTGGCCTGATGACGTGTCACTGATGACGTGGAAGGTGATGTGGTTGATGACGTGTCACTGATGATGTGGCAGGTGACGTGGCTGATGACGTGTCACTGATGATGTGGCAGGTGATGTGGCTGATGACGTGTCACTGATGATGTGGTAGGTGATGTGGCAGTCGGTGCTGATGTGGCGATCGGTGCTGACATGGCAGTCGGTGATGACGTGGCCTACTTACGTGGCAGATAGGACTGGCTGATGATGTGGCAGATAAGATGACGTGGCGCACGGGCCACGTGTCACGCTGTGGCAAGCCGAAATCTAGAAAGATTCGAACGGAATCTTCTGGATTCCGTCGTCTTCTCCGTCGATGGAGGCGGCCCGTTAATGGAGCTGGGTTGAAGAAGCCGCCGTTCGAGGCGTTGTGGGAGGCGTCGCTCGGTGTCCGTCAAGTTTTCGACAAAATGCCTGAACGCGATGTGGTCTCGTGGACTACGATGATATCTGCTTATGTTCAATATGGAAATTGCGAAGAAGCTTTAACTCTTTTTCGGCAAATGCTGAAGGATGGAGTGGAGCCTAACAACATTACCTTTACTTGTGCGATGAAAGCATGCACGGGCCTTAAATCGCTTGACCAGGCCAAGGAGTTTCATACCGGCATTATTGATCGTGGGCTTGAGTCGGATGTATTTGTAAGCAGCAGCTGACCGATCAAAGAAAATCTTCTTCGGAGCACCTTCCTGCTAGAAAAGTAAACGGGAGCTGGAAAGACGTTGATGAATATCTCAAGGAGATCGAGAAGAGTCTGCGCAAGACTCTGGAAGAGTACAACGCCAAGGAGAAGGCCTTAGAGGCCAAGATAAGCGAGGCTCAGGCCGCTCTGGAGAAGAGAGTCATGGAGGTCTCTGCCAGGGAGCAGGCTTCGCTAGCCCGCGTGCAGGCTCTCTGTTGATGAAGAGCTGCTTTGGCGGATCGATGACGAGCTAGGAAGCTATGTAGAGCCGTCATTGTAGAAGCTCTAACTCCATGCTGCAAGCACTTGCAACAAGATAGGTGCTTTTTGATAGGGACGGCCGTCGAAGGAGCTTTGTTGGAAAGGCTTAGCTTCTTTCTCTTTCTCACAGATCTCTCAAAACCTCTCTCTCAAAGACTAAGATCTAGATCTCTCTCTCTCTCATAAGAAGCTCTCAAAGAACTCACTAAGTCTCTCAACAAATCTATTGCAAAACAAAGAAGAATCTCAATGTCTATCATCAACGGAATGAAGGATTGCTCACTCAACGGAAGTTTCTCTCAAATGGACGGAAATTTCTCTCAACGGAAGTGAAGGGAAGGATCTCACAATCACTCAAGAGAACTCTCAATCTCACAATCTCTCTCACACTCTCAAGAGACTCAATGTCTCAACGGAAGACAAGGGAGCTCTAATACCATGACAAAATATGAAGAGGGGAGAGGAGAAGAGTGGAGATGAGGAGAGAGGGCACAGCTAGAGAGCACACCACAAATGACTAACTGTACACTAGAATTAGTTGAAAAAATAGAATATATACAAACCCTTTTAGGGTTAGGGTTAGGGGATCTAACCCTTTCCTTTATAGCACTCTATAAGGTTAGTGCTATGCACATATGATCACGTGATGGTGCTATGCACACATGATCACATGATGTTGAGCGTGAACTCTCAACAGGGTATTCCTTTTGTTGTTACACCTGGAGTAAGGAAGACCAGGGATGTTTTGAGAGCACCTAGAAGTGAGCATATTTTGCGCAGGTCTACCAAAGAAAGATATCTTGTGGATAGGCTGAAATATGATGGATTTACAGCCATTCACTATGCCTATATGGTCAAAGTGATACAGGAACCAGAACCCACTTCTTTTGAGCAAGCCATGGGAAAAGAAAAATGGGAGAAAGCCATGGATAAAGAAATGGATGCCTTGGAAGCAAATGCTACATGGGAATTGGTGCCTTTGCCTAAAGACAAGAATGCAATTGGTTGTAAGTGGGCTTATAAGGTGAAGCACAATGCAGATGGCTCTGTGAACAGATACACGGCAAGATTAGTTGTCAAGAGGTATGCACAGACATATGGCATTGATTATGAAGAAACATTCAGTCCGGTTGCAAGGATGGCAACCGTAAGAGTAGTCATTGCTATGGCTGCATCAAAGGGATGGTCTTTACATTAGATGGATGTAAAGAATGCCTTCTTGCATGGTGATTTGCAAGAAGAGGTCTTTATGGAGTAGCCACCAGGTTATGTTCATGCTGTTCATCCTGAGTTTGTTTGCAGGTTGAAGAAAGCCTTGTATGGCTTGAAGCAAGCACCTAGAGCATGGTCTGACAAGATAGGAAAGTATCTTGTCACTATTGGCTTTCAGATTTCCAAGGCAGATTTCTCACTTTATGTGAGAAAAACAGAGAAAGGTATTATGCTGCTTGTCATTTATGTTGATGATTTGATCATCACAGGTGATAGTGATGAAGATATCCTTCATGTGAAAATGCTATTAAAGCAGAAGTTTGAGATGAAGGATTTGGGAGAGCTGCGTTATTTCTTGGGCATTGAGGTGATTAGATCACCAAGTGGGACACAGCTCTTGCAGAGGCAGTATGGATTGGACATGCTGTCTAAATATGGGATGACAGGCTGTAAGCCTATTTCAGTTCCTTTGGAGCAGAATGTGAAGCTGAGCGCAGATGCAGGTGAGCTTCTGGAAGACCCTACTATGTACATACACATAGTAGGAAGTTTGATTTATATGACTATTACCAGGCTAGATTTGAGCTATGCTATTGGGTTGGTAAGTCAGTTTATGCAGGCTCTAAGGAAACCACATTTGGATGCGGCTAGATGCATACTCAGGTATGTGAAGTCCACATTGTAGTATGGACTATTTTATGAGGCTGGGGTTCAGAGACAGTTGCATGGATACACTGATGCTGATTGGGCTGGTAGTATTTCAGATAGACGATCTACCAGTGGATATGTGTTCTCTTTTGGGAGTGCTGCAATCACTTGGAGCAGTAAGAAACAGCCTATAGTTGCCTTGTCGAGCACAGAGGCTGAGTACAGGGGTGCAGCAATGGCTGCATGTGAGGTAGCTTGGTTGCATAAGCTACTCTATGATATGCATCAGTCTACAAATGGGCCAATTGTCATTTATTGTGACAACATGAGCAGTATACACTTGGCAAATAACCCAATCTATCATGCTAGAACAAAGCACATTGAGGTGCATTATCACTATGTGCAGGAGAAGGTTTTACTAGGTCTTATTGATCTAGTTTATGTCAGCACAAAGGATCAGGTAGCTGACATATTCACGAAGGCATTGGGCGCAGAGAAGCTGTGCAAGTTCAGGTCTTTGTGCAAGTTCAGAGACCTGCTTGGTGTGCAGGAATTGGGATTGAGCTCGAGGGGGAGTGTTGAGATATCGAGCTCCACTCGTGATATGCCAGGGTGACCGTTGTGCATTAATGTCACCGACTTGTTAGCTGCAGATGCGGTTGGTACACCGTCCATGAATAATAGCTGGATGACAGCTATCCTTATGTACTCTAGTTCGTGGCTCAGTTAGTATGCCACCTTAGTTTACTGAGTTTGGTTTGAGACCCACATATAGGGTTCTCCTATTTCTTTGTACTTGAGTTCTTTTGGCTTTCACAACTAAGAAGAGGAAAACTATTTTTCAGCCTCCAGCTTTGTGTGTATTCCCCATTGTGTATGTGAGAAAGCTGCAAGTGAGACTCCTTCCTTCTCTCCCACTATCTTCACAGATAGGTGGTCAAGCCAAAAACTGTGCTGCATGAATCAGTGCAAAGATGCATGATGTAGTGGAGACCTGCCATGTGTAAAGTAGACTATATTAGAGAATTTGGGAGTTTCCCAAGTCCCACTTTCAAGTAAGGGGTTAAGATTTGTCCATACAGCAAGACCTTGGACCTTGAGAGCAATCGTACCTTTTTCTTTTGTTAGACATTTTGCATCATTACCGACTGCTACCAGGATGTCATTCCCTACCGGATGTAGAGAGGTATACCAATCCTTCTGACTGGTCATGTGGCATGATGCACCACTATCAATAATCCAAGGTTCAACTGCAAGTACATGAACTGCCTTCGTGCAAATCTCCTCAATTGCTACGAACAGCTCTACTGGTACTACCTGTGTGCTATTGCTGGACTCTTTCTTTACTCCATTTTTCTCATCTGTAATCTTCTTCTGGCACTCATTCTGCTTGTGCCCTGCCTTGTTGCAATAGAAGCACTTGATCTTCTTCTTTCTCTTTTTATCATCACAAGAAGATGGGTTACCAGAGTCCTTACCATTACCTTTCTTTGATCCAGCATAGAAAGCTGAATCTTCTCTAGTCCTCATCTTTTGACGCATCTCCTCCTCCAAAAGCATTGCGCTAAAATCCTCAAAGTTGAGGGGCGGATTTTTGTTTTGTGTATTCAGCACTGTAACAAGACCATCATACTTTGGTGGTAGAATCCGTATGCACCTTCGTGCTAAATTCTTGCTAGTGATGGTGATGCCAATCGCAGTCATCTGATCAAGCAGATTCTACACCTTGGTGATGAACTTCTCTGCCGCTCCAGACTCAGATAGTTTCTCATTTGCGAGTTGAGTCTTCAAATTCTGAATCCGCGTCTAATTCATGGTCTCGTACTAATTTTTCAAGACCGTCCATGCCTCCTCCACTGTGGTGACATGTTGAATTAACACCATGATGGAATCACTTACACTACATACAATAGAACACAGTGCATCTGCATTTCTTCTTATCCATGTGAGAATTCTATCCGCAGTTGGTACTATCTATTGTCTAGCATTGGCTGGATCCGGTCTCGTAACTAGCTTCACGTCCACCCCAGTAGTAGTATCCCAAAGCTTGTATGCGCTTAGGATGGTCTTCATCTTGAACTTCCAGAGTGGATAGTTAGTGCCATCCAACTTTTTGCTTTTGCTGAACGGTGGGATTCGCAGTCTTGCGGGCTAGGCCATCTCTCACAATCTGCTCGCAAACAGAAACACACTACCAAATCTTCTTGCTAGAGCCCAAGCTCTGATACCATGTAAGAAAACAATACAACGTCTATGCTCAACAGATAACAGGATCTCGTACGCAAGAGAGAAAAGCAGATAGTATGGAGAATCAAAATTTTGATTACTGTAAAACTGATACAATAGATGGCGCTACCTCCACCATGCACTCTTGTGAAAGAAGCTTTGATGGCATGCTGGAAACAGTAGAGGACAGTGTCAAAGAGCCAGCATGAGATCACCACTAAGCCTAGTGCACACAAGATCAATGGAAGAACTAAGGAGGCTCAAAGCACACTAAATAAGACATGAGAGGGAGATTGCAAATCTATATCTCTTGCAATGTATGTTCTCAACAATACATGATAGGCCTCTTATATAGAGAGTGCCCTTTGAATAGTCAACACATGTGTAATCCTCTCATCCACATCTCTTCTTGTGGATATCCTCAATCCACATCTCCACATCATGTAGTCCACATCTTAGGGTGGCTACTTTAATTCTTTCCTATACCATACCTTAGCCCTTTAATCTATGTGCTCATGGCACCATATCTTTCAACACCTCCCCTTGGTGCCATGATTCTTTGGCTACTGCAAGGTGGTCAGATGTGAGTTACAAATCCATCACCTCCCCTTAGTGCATACATTGCTACTTAAGGTGGTCAAGTGTGGCTTTTACATGTCAATACCTCCCCTGGGTGCTTTCATAGCTACTCTCAGGTGGTCAGGTTTGATTTACAAAATATAGGCAAGGTTGGCAAGGTTTTTGTTTCTCAATGCTTCATGTCGATGGTGTTTGCTTCTTCGCTTGACGTAACTTGATGCATGATGCTTTGTTCTTCCATGTGCCTTGATGCTTTATGTGTGGATGCCATGCTTCGTGCTATGGTCATCTCATGCACTTGTGCTTTTGGCATGCTTATGACAATGATGTGTGCATTCATGCTTTGATTTGTCATTTGTTGCAAAGGTCTTACCAATTGATTTCTTTCAATATTGGCAGTGTCTAATTGCGAACAATGATTTTGACTTAACACGCACGTGGAGCTCAAAAAGATGATCACTTTTCCTTTTTGGAGCGTGTGCAAATTCTTTTTGGATTGCAAGTTATGGCTTGTTGAAGCTTTTGTGAAGAGGAGGAGGCCTTGATGATGTGGCAAAGGCTATTCACATGCTGAATTCAAACTGTGCTTACAAAGGGACTCTGTGCCTAGGTGGCACTATGCCATGTGGCAACCTTCTAACCCAAGTTAGTTAACCCAAGGTTACACAAACTTAACCATGATCCAACTAACCTAGGCAGCTGAACCTAAACATAGTGACTACAAACTCAACCAAGGTTCACTGTGGTTAAATTAACTTAACCATGGTTAGTTCTTATCCTACCACGTGGCTTTTTTTTTTTTTTTTTGGAAGACCTGAAAATATTTGAGCAGAGGTCTGCGATGAAGCGAGGACGATGGCGGGTGGAACTTCTCGGAAGCAACGTCTCTCCTCAGTAATTCAAGCGTCTTCCCTCGGTGCCTCCCCTTAGCTTGCCAAGGCTCTGCTGACCCAAGAGCTATGCGCCGCTCTCTCTAATGTTGAGTGCTAGTAGAACTGTAGCTCCATTCTCCTTGCTGCGAGACGAACCATTCTGAATCAAATCCTCCAGCACATGCACGACAGAGGCATTTCCAATCGCCACTCTTCCCTCCCTGAGAGACATAGACAGGGAGCTGAATCTGGCTGTGGTAGCGACGCTGTTAGAGCTGTGGGTCTCCGATGGAGTCTTAGAGCTCCTTAGATGTGTGTCGTTGCAAGTTGGAGAGGCTTTGGCTGTAGCAGAGGGCTGTTGTGCTACTCAAGTCGTTGCGCAAGCCACCAAGTAGGAGCCGATTAGAACTGCTGTTTTGGATCTGCGTATGTTGAGACTACAAGTCAGCTCATGAAGGCAAGGAGAGGTGGTGTGTGCTTTGTTTGTGAGGCACTGTGGGAGCTTGAGCGTTTGCCGTTTGCTCGAGCAATGTCTGCTTGGTTGTGTGGTTGGCCAATGGCTGCAGGCAGCTGGAGATGTAGCCTCGTAGAAGCTTGCTGAAAGTCGATGGAAGAGATTGGAGTCAGTCGTAGGCTCCGCATTGTGTATCATTGTAGAGATTCGAAGCTCGAGGTCATTGTAAACTTGAGTAGCTTTAGAGCCTTCGTTTTGGCTTGCTAAGGGCTAGCCATGAGGCTTTAGTCGTAGGTAGAGTGTTGCACCCGTGAGCTGAGTAGAGTTGCAGATAGCAGGAGACCTTGTTGTAGTGGGCTTGGCATGAAGCGTCGTGGGCTGCTGTAGTCAGGCAGAGCTTGGGCTTAGAGCCTTCTCTCTATATGTGAGGCATTGCAAAGCTCTGAAGTCGAGAGCTATGGACTAGAGGTAGGTCATCGATGAGGCTCACCGAAACTGGAAGAGCAACAGAGAAAGCAAACCTTGAACCTTACTTTCTCAAGACGCACATAAAATGAACAGTCTCACAGAAGAGAGTCTATGAGAACTTCCATAAGGAATCGAGTCTATACTAAAATGCTCGAGATGGGTGTGTAGGTAGAGCTTCGGGCTCTCTCTCTCAAACAATTGGATAACCATTCATTCTCTTTCTCTCAAAATGAATGCTCTCTCTCTCACACAAATCTCATGGACATAATTTCACAAACTCTTCCTAACATCAAGAGAAGAGTGTGCCACTCACTCTAAACTACCTAGGCTTGTGGGCAACCTATGCTCTGATACCATGTCAAAGAGCCAGCATGAGATCACCACTAAGCCTAGTGCACACAAGATCAACGGAAGAACTAAGGAGGCTCAAAGCACACTAAATAAGACATGAGAGGGAGATTGCAAATCTATATCTCTTGCAATGTATTTTCTCAACAATACATGATAGGCCTCTTATATAGAGAGTGCCCTTTGAATAGTCAACACATGTGTGATCCTCTCATCCACATCTCTTCTTGTGGATATCCTCAATCCACATCTCCACATCATGTAGTCCACATCTTAGGGTGGCTACTTTAATTCTTTCCTATACCATACCTTAGCCCTTTAATCTATGTGCCCATGGCACCATATCTTTCAACAGACAGAGGCTAAATGCTAAGGAATTAGGGTTGCTGTAGCCAGTGATGAAATGGGCTTCACGGGCTTGCTCTTATATAGCCACCACTAGTAGTCGATTAGACCCAAGTGGATGACCGACCCAGTCTGCCCAAAATGGCCAACTGGGGGTTGGATAGGCCACTGACCACACGATAGAATCGGTGCGCAAAATAGAGCCACTAACCTACAGTCTCCATTTGGCCCACAGCCATCCGTGATCATCTGGGGCTCCAAACGGGCCCCACAACCCGAGAGTGGGTTGCCCTAGGAAATGCTCCATCTACCCTTAGTGCGGTCAGTCATGGGATGCCTTCCCGCACGAGGGCCATGTGTGGCCTGATGGCTGGACGGCTTCAGATAGAGTTGGCACACTGCCAACTAGGCTACATGCCCCACATAAGGTACATAATATAGAAGTAACAACAGATTAATAGAATACTTATGTTTGCACTGAGCCATGAAAGCCTGCAATCGAGTTAACAAACCAACAATAGTTGTCTTCAAGGTCCCAAACCTCCAGACTCCAATGTTCCCTACACGAATAATTAAGAACCATTATTATTTAACACAATGTTGCCAGTATAAGATAAAAATAAAGGTTGCCATGATACTTACATCTCATGATATGCCATAAATAGGACCTCCCTCCCTCCCTCCATCCATCCCTCGACCCAGCCCTCCCCCCTTTCCCTCCCCTCCCTTCCCCTTCCCTCCCCTCCCTCCGCCACCAAAACTCCTCCCTCGACCCCTCCCCTCCCCTCCCCTCCCCTCCCTCCTTCTGCCAAAATCCCCTCATCGACCCCTCCCCTCCCACTCCCCTTCCCCCTCTCCTGTCGCCTAACCCCTTCCTCCCCTACCCCTTTTTCCCCTTTACCCCCTTTCAACCCTCCCCCCTTTTCCCCACCCCCCTTCGCGACCCCCCCAACCCTTCCCCCCCTCTTCCCCACCCCCCCTTCCCCGGGCTGGCGGCCGCAGCCGCCAGCCCCCCCTCCTCTCAACCCCTCCCACCCCCTTGCCCCCCTCCTTTGCGACCCCCCCCCCCCCCCCCCCCGAGCCCTCCCCCCCTTTCCCACCCCCCCTTCCCCCGAGCTGGTGGCCGCGGCTGCCAGCCCCCTCCCCTCCTCTCCACCCCTCCCACCCCCTTCACCCCTCCCACCGCCAGCCCTCTCCCCCTCTCAGTGCTCCCCCCCCTCTTCCCCACCCCCCCTTCGCGACCCCCGAGGCCCCCAGCCCTCCCCCCCCTCTTCCCCACACCCCCCTTCCCCGGGTTGGCGGCCATGGCCGCCAGCCCCCCCTCCTCTCAACCCCTCCTAGCCCCTTCCTGCCCTCTCAGCCGTCCCCCCCCCCTTCGAGACCCCCCTAGCCCACCCCCGGATGGCAGCCGCGGCCGCCAGCCCCCCCTCCTCTCAACCCCTCCCACCCCTTTCCCCCCCTCTTAGCCCTCCCCCCCCTTCGTGACCCCCCAGCCCTCCCCCCCTTTCCCACCCCCCCTTCCCCTAGGCTGGCGGCCGCGGCCGCCAGCCCCCCCTCCTCTCAACCCCTCCCACCCCCTTCCCTCCCACCCAACCCCCTCCCCGGGCTGGCGGGCGTGGCCGCCAGCCCCCCCCCTCTTCAGCCCCCTCTTCAGCCTCCCCCCCTGCGCGACCCCCCAGCCCTCCCCCCCTCTTCCCCACACCCCCTTCCCTTGGGCTGGCGGCCGCGGCCGCCAGCCCCCCCTTCCTCTCAACCCCTCCCACCCCCTTCCTCCCCTCTCAGCCCTCCCCTCGCTTTCCCCCCCCCCCTCCTCTCAACCCCTCCCACCCCCTTCACCTGTCCCACCCCCTTCCCCCCCACCCAACCCCCTCCCCACCCCCCGAGCTAGCGGCCGCGGCCGCCAGCCCCCCCTCCTCTCAACCCCTCCCACCCCCTTCCCCCCCTCTCAGCCCTCCACCCCCCCCTTCGCGAACCCCCCAGCCCTCCCCCCGCTTTCCCACCCCCTTCCCCCAGGCCGCCAGCCCCCCCCCTCGCAACCCCTCCCACCCCCCCACCCACCCCCTCCCCGCCCCCGAGCTGGTGGCCGTGGCCGCCAGCCCCCCCCAGCCCCTCCCACCCCTTCATCCGTCCCACCCAACCCCCTCCCTGCCATCGAGCTCCCCGCCCTCTCAGCCCCTCCTACCCCCTTCCGCCCCACCCACCCCCCTCCCCACCCCCGAGCTGGTGGCTGCGGCCGCCAGCCGCCCCTCCCACCCCTCTCACCCCTCCCACCCAACCCCCTCCCTGCCCCCGAGCTGGTGGCCGCGGCCGCCAGCCCCCCCTCCCACCCCTCTCACCCCTCCCACCCAACCCCCTCCCCGCCCCTGAGCTGGTGGCCGCGGCCGCCAGCCCCCCCTCCCACCCCCTTCCCTCCCACCCACCTCCCTCTTCGCCCCCGAGCTGGTGGCTGCTGCCGCTAGCCACCCCCCTCTCAACCCTCGATCCCCTTCCCCCCCACCCACCCCTCTCCCCGCCCCGCCAGTGCCGCCAGCCCCCTTCCTCCCCTCCAAGCCACCAGCCCCCCCTTCCTCCCTCCATGGGAGACACAGTCCCTTCCTTCCCCCCCCCTCCCTCCTCCTTTCCTTCCTCTACTCAGCCCCACCCTCTGCCTCCCTTCCTCCTCCCTTCCCTCCAGTCCCTCCATCCTCTTCTTCTCCTCCCCTGAACCTTTCTCTCTCTAGTTCCTCTCTCTTCAAATTTTAAAAAAGAAACTAGAAAAATTAATCAAAAAAATTTGCAAGTACCTGGAAAAAGTTTGTAAGTTTGCTCTTTCTTGCTTTCTTGCTCTTCCTTCCTTGCTCTCTTGATCGTCCTTGCTTTCTTGCTTTCTTGCTTCAGTGAATGAAATGAGGGGAGAATGAATGAAGAAGGAAGACTATATATAAGAAAAATTAGGTTTTCCTCCTCCTCTCCTATTGGTTTTCCATTCCTCCCCTCTGTCCTATTGGCTTTTCATTTATCCCTTCTCCCATTGGCTCCCATTACTCCCCCTCTCCTATTGGACCCCCATCCCTCATCCATTAGCCCTCCCCCCATCCATCCATTTCTTCTTCCTCCCCATTGCCACCACTCCCATCCCACATTTCCACCACGTCCCATACTCCTCCCATTTCCCAAAATCCCATATTTCCCCATCTCACCCTCCTCTTTTTCATCCCCTATTAACTCCCTCACTCATTTCACTCCCTTATTATCCTACTCCCCTATTACCTTCCCCTCTCCCATTCCATTCTTCCCTCCCCACTCTCAGTTCCACTTCCCATTACTCACTTGCCATTTGAAAACTATCAATATATTATTATACTATTTTTTATACTTATTATCATACACCCTTATTACTTCCCTATCCTATTCCACTCCTCCCTCCTCATTCCTACTTCCACTTCCCATTACTCACTTGCTATACACATTTGCAAACTATTAATATATTATTATATGATTTTTTATACTATTGGGCAAAATCACAGGTGTCAAAGCAATCCTATTGTGGTCATACAACAACTATGCTTTTATTCAAGGGCATATTTATCCTCATCAACAAGCTTATTTACTCAAGGTATGAAGTGCATAATTTGTGCACTAGGTGTTTACTTTGTGTCAAAATTGTTTGCCACACACACACACATATACACATATCGAGAATTTTCTAATATTATCGCATCTACATTTCTCCGATGGGCATAAAACTTTGTACACGCCTCAACCTAGGTCTTATTAACTTTCATACAAAGTGGTGCACCCATCTCATAAGTACTTGTTCGGATAACACACCTCCAAACGTATTTTATGACGATTGTGCATAATACTAGCAACAAAATGGTGTATCATGTGAGACCGACTATGCAAAGCAATCCAATGGACACAAGACTTTACACATTCCTCAACCTAGGCAGTATTGACTTGTGTGCCAAGTGGCATCCCCATCCGATAAGTACTTGTTTGAAAAATACACCTACGATCGTGTTTTTTGACGATTGTGCATGACACTAAGGCAACAACGGTGTTTTATGCTTGATCGACAATGCAAAGCATATCCGAGGGGCACAATACTTTGCACACACCTTCAACTAGGTAGAATCGACTTACATGCAAAGTGGCATGCCCATCCCATAAGTGCTTGATCGGATAACATACCTAGCAGCGTGTTTTTTGACGGATGTGCATGACACTAGATCAAAAATAGTATTTAATACTCGATCGACCATGCAAATGATATCCAATGGGTGCAAAACTTTTCGTACACCTCAACCTAAGTGGTATTGAAATGTTCTCAATGAGGCACACCCATCCGATAAGTACTTGGTTAGATAACACACCTAATGGCGTGTTTTTTTGCGGATGTGCATATCATTAGGGGAAAAATGGTGTATAATGTGTGATCGACCATGCAAATCATATCCGATGGTGAAAATACTTTGCACGCACCTCAATGCAGTTGAAACAAACTTGCGTGCAAAGTGGAGCCCCCATCTGATAAGTACTTATTTGAATAACACACCTATGGCCATGTTTTTATATGGTTGTGCATGACACTAAGGCAGAAACGGTGTGTTATGCTTGATCGACAATGCAAAGCATATCCGATGAACACAATACTTTGCACACACCTTCAACTAGGTGGAATTGACTTACATGCGAAGTGGCACGCCCATCGCATAAGTGCTTGATCAGATAACACACCTAGCAGCGTGTTTTTTTACGGATGTGCATGGCACTAAGGCAAAAATGCTATTTAATGCTCGATCAACCATGCAAAGCATATCCGATGGGCACGATACTTTGCACACACCTTCAAATAGGTGGAATTGACTTACATGCAAAGTGGCATTCCCATCGCATAAGTGCTTGATTGGATAACACACCTAGCAGCGTGTTTTTTTACGGATGTGCATGGCACTAAGGCAAAAATGGTATTTAATGCTTGATCGACCATGCCAAGCATATCCGATGGGCATAATACTTTTCCTATACCTAAACCTAGGTGGTATTAAAATGATGTCAAAGAGGCACACCCATCCCATAAGTACTTGGTCAGATAACATACCTAAGGGCGTGTTTTTTTGCGGATGTGCATACCACTAGGGAAAAAATGGTGTATAATGCATGATCGACCATGCAAATCATATCCGATGGTGAAAATACTTTGTGCACACCTCAACCTAGTTGAAACGGACTTGCGTGCAAATTGGAGCCCCCATCCGATAAGTACTAGTTTGAATAACACATCTAGGACTGTGTTTTTTGACGAATGTGCATGACACTAAGATAAAAACGGTGTTTTATGCTTGATCGACAATGCAAAGCATATCCGATGGGCACAATAATTTGCACACACCTTCAAATAGGTAGAATCGACTTACATGCAAATTGGCACACCCATCCCATAAGTTCTTGATCGGATAACATACCTAGCAGCGTCTTTTTTTATGGATGTGCATGACACTAGAGCAAAAATAGTATTTAATGCTCGATCGACTATGCAAAGGATATCCAATGGGCACAAAACTTTTCGTACACCTCAACCTAAGTAGTATTGAAATTTTCTCAATGAGGCACAGCCATCCGATAAGTACTTGGTTAGATAACACACCTAATGGCGTATTTTTTTACGGATGTGCATATCATTAGGGAAAAAATGGTGTATAATGTGTGATCGACCATGCAAATCATATCCGATGGTGACAATACTTTGTACGCACCTCAACGTAGTTGAAAATAACTTGTGTGCAAAGTGAAGCCCCCATCTGATAAGTACTTATTTGAATAACACACTATTGGCCGTGTTTTTATATGGTTGTGCATGACACTAAGGCAGAAACAGTGTGTTATGCTTGATCGACAATGCAAAGCATATCCGATGGGCACTATACTTTGCACACACCTTCAACTAGGTGGAATTGACTTACATGCAAAGTGGCATGCCCATCGCATAAGTGCTTGATCAAATAACACACCTAGCAGCGTGTTTTTTTACGGATGTGCATGGCACAAAGGCAAAAATGGTATTTAATGCTCGATCGACCATGCAAAGCATATCCGATGGGCACGATACTTTGCACACACCTTCAACTAAGTGGAATTGAATTACATGCAAAGTGGCATTCCCATTGCATAAGTGCTTGATCGGATAACACACCTAGCAGCGTGTTTTTTTACGGATGTGCATGGCACTAAGGCAAAAATGGTATTTCATGCTCGATCGACCATGCAAAGCATATCCGATGGGCATAATACTTTTCCTATACCTCAATGTAGGTGGTACTTAAATGTTGTCAAAGAGGCACACCCATCTGATAAGTACTTGGTCAGATAACATACCTAAGGGCGTGTTTTTTTGCGGATGTGCATACAACAAGGGAAAAAACGGTGTATAATGCGTGATCGACCATGCAAATCATATCCGATGGTGACAATACTTTGCACACACCTCAACCTAGTTGAAACAGACTTGCGTGCAAACTGGAGCCCCCATCCGATAAGTACTAGTTTGAATAACACATCTAGGACTGCGTTTTTTGACAAAAGTGCATGACACTAAGACAAAAACGGTGTTTTATGCTTGATCGACAATGCAAAGCATATCCGATGGGCACAATACTTTGCATACACCTTAAACTAGGGAGAATCGACTTACATGCAAAGTGGCACGCCCATCCCATAAGTGCTTGATCAGATAACATACCTAGCAGCGTGTTTTTTTACGGATGTGCATGACACTAGAGTAAAAATAGAACTTAATGCTCAATCGACCATGCAAAGGATATCCGATGGCCACAAAACTTTTTGTACACCTCAACCTAGGTGGTATTGAAATATTCTCAATGATGCACACCCATCCGATAAGTACTTGGTCAGATAACACACCTAATGGCGTGTTTTCTTGCGGATGTGCATATCATTAGGGAAAAAATGGTGTATAATGTGTGATCGACCATGCAAATCATATCCGATGGTGACAATACTTTGCACGCACATCAATGTAGTTAAAACAGACTTGTGTGCAAAGTGGAGCCCCCATCTGATAAGTACTTATTTGAATAACACACCTATGGCCGTGTTTTTATATGGTTGTGCATGACACTAAGGCAAAAACGGTGTGTTATGCTTGAAAGCACATCTGATGGGAATGATACTTTGCACACACCTTCAACTAGGTGGAATTGACTTACACACAAAGTGGCATTCCCATCACATAAGTGCTTGATTGGATAACACACCTAGCAGTGTGTTTTTTTACGGATGTGCATGGCACTAAGGCAAAAATGGTATTTAATGCTCGATCGACCATGCAAAGCATATCCGATGGGCATAATACTTTTCCTATACCTCAACCTAGGTGGTATTAAAATTTTTTCAAAGAGGCACACCCATCCGATAAGTATTTGGTCAGATAACATACCTAAGGGCGTGTTTTTTTGCGGATGTGCATACAACTAGGGAAAAAACGGTGTATAATGCGTGATCGACCATGCAAATCATATCCGATGGTGACAATACTTTGCAAACACCTCAACCTAGTTGAAATGGACTTGCGTGCAAACTCGAGCCCCCATCCGATAAGTACTAGTTTGAATAACACACCTAGGACCATGTTTTTTCATGGTTGTGCATGACACTAAGGCAAAAACGGTGTTTTATGCTTGATCGACAATGCAAAGCATATCCGATGTGCACAATACTTTGCAAACACCTTCAACTAGGTGGAATTGACTTACATGCAAAGTGGCACGCCCATACCATAAGTGCTTGATTGGATAACATACCTAGTAGCGTGTTTTTTGACGGATGTGCATGACACTAGAGCAAAAATAGTATTTAATGCTCGATCGACTATGCAAAGGATATCCGATGGGCACAAAACTTTTCGTACACCTCAACCTAGGTTGTATTGAAATGTTCTCAATGAGGCATACCCATCCGATAAGTACTTGGTCAGATAACACACCTAATAGCGTGTTTTTTTGCGGATGTGCATATCATTAGGAAAAAAATGGTGTATAATGCGTGATCGACCATGCAAATCATATCCGATGGTGACAATACTCTGCACGCACCTCAAGGTAGTTAAAATGGACTTGCGTGCAAAGTGGAGCCCCCATCTGATAAGTACTTATTTGAATAACACACCTATGGCCGTGTTTTTATATGGTTGTGCATGACACTAAGGCAAAAACGGTGTGTTATGCTTGATCGACAATGCAAAGCATATCCGATGGGCACAATACTTTGCACACATCTTTAACTAGGTGGATTTGACTTACATGCAAAGTGGCACGCCCATCTCATAAGTGTTTGATCAGATAACACACCTAGTAGCGTGTTTTTTTACGGATGTGCATGGCACTAAGGCAAAAATGGTATTTAATGCTCGATCGACCATGCAAAGCATATCTGTTGGGCACGATACTTTGCACACACCTTTAACTAAGTGGAATTGACTTACATGCAAAGTTTCACACCCATCCCATAAGTGCTCGATTGGATAACATACCTAGTAGTGTGTTTTTTGACGGATGTGCATGACACTAGAGCAAAAATAGTATTTAATGCTCGATCGACCATGCAAAGCATATCCAATGGGCACAATACTTTTCACACACCTTCAACTAGGTGGAATTGACTTACATGAAAAGTGGCACGCCCATCGCATAAGTGCTTGATTAGATAACACACGTAGTAGTGTGTTTTTTTACGGATGTGCGTGGCACTAAGGCAAAAATGGTATTTAATGCTTGATCGACAATGCAAAGCATATCCGATGGGCACGATACTTCAACTAGGTGGAATTGACTTACATGCAAAGTGGCATTCCCATCGCATAAGTGCTTGATCGGATAACACACCTAGCAGCGCGTTTTTTTACGGATGTGAATGGCACGAAGGCAAAAATTGTATTTAATGCTCGATCGACCAAGCAAAGCATATCTGATGGGCATAATACTTTTCCTATACCTCAACCTAGGTGGTATTAAAATGTTGTCAAAGAGGCACACCCATCCGATAAGTACTTGGTCAGATAACATACCTAAGGGCGTGTTTTTTTGCAGATGTCCATACCACTAGGGAAAAAACGGTGTATAATGCGTGATCGACCATGCAAATCATATCCGATGGTGACAATACTTTGCACACACCTCAACCTAGTTGAAACAGACTTGCGTGCAAACTGGAGTCCCCATATGATAAGTACTAGTTTGAATAAGACATCTAGGACTGCGTTTTTTGACGAATGTGCATGACACTAAGACAGAAACGGTGTTTTATGCTTGATCGACAATGCAAAGCATATTCGCTGGACACAATACTTTGCACACACCTTCAACTAGGTGGAATAGACGTACATGCAAAGTGGCACGCCCATTCCATAAGTGCTTGATCGGATAACATACCTAGCGGCGTGTTTTTTGACGTTTTTTGACGGATGTGCATGACACTAGAGCAAAAATAGTATTTAATGCTCGATCGACCATGCAAAGGATATTCGATGGGCACAAAACTTTTCATATGCCTCAAACTAGGTGGTATTGAAATGTTCTCAATAAGGCACACCCATCCGATAAGTACTTGGTCAGATAACATACCTAATGGCTTGTTTTTTTGCGGATGTGCATATCATTAGGGAAAAAATGGTGTATAATGCATGATCGACAATGCAAATCATATCCGATGGTGACAATACTTTGCACGCACCTCAAGGTAGTTAAAAAGGACTTGTGTGCAAAGTGGAGCCCCCATCTGATTAGTACTTATTTGAATAACACACCTATGGCCGTGTTTTTATATGGTTGTGCATGACACTAAGGCAAAAACGGTGTGTTATGCTTGGTTGACAATGCAAAGCATATCCGATGGGCACAATACTTTTCATACACCTTCAAATAGGTGGAATTGACTTACATGCAAAGTGGCATGCCCATCGCATAAGTGCTTGATCAGATAACACACCTAGCAGCGTGTTTTTTTAGGATCTGCATGGCACTAAGGCAAAAATGGTATTTAATGCTCGATCGACCATGCAAAGGATATCTGATGGGCACGATACTTTGTACACACCTTCAACTAGGTGGAATTGACTTACATGCAAAGTGGCAGGCCCATCCCATAAGTGATTGATTGGATAACATACCTAGCAACGTGTTTTTTGACGGATGTGCATGACACTAGAGCAATAATAGTATTTAATGCTCGATCGACCATGCAAAGCATATCCGATGGGCACAACACTTTGCACACACCTTCAACTAGGTGGAATTGACTTACATGCAAAGTGGCATTCCCATCGCATAAGTGCTTGATCAGATAACACAAGTAGCAGTGTGTTTTTTTACGGATGTGCATGGCACTAAGGCAAAAATGGTATTTAATGCTCGATCGACCATGCAAAGCATATCCGATCGGCACGATACTTTTCACACACCTTCAACTAGGTGAAATTGACTTACATGCAAAGTGGCATTCCCATCGCATAAGTGCTTGATGGGATAACACACCTAGCAGCGTGTTTTTTTACGGATGTGCATGGCACTAAGGCAAAAATGGTATTTAATGCTCGATCGACCATGCAAAGCATATCCGATGGGCATAATACTTTTCCTATACCTCAACCTAGGTGATAATAAAATGTTGTCAAAGAGGCACACCCATCCGATAAGTACTTGGTCAGATAACATACCTAAGAACGTGTTTTTTTGCGGATGTGCATACCACTAGGGAAAAAACGGTGTTTAATGCATGATCGACCATACAAATCATATCCGATGGTGACAATACTTTGCAGACACCTCAACCTAGTTGAAATGGACTTGCGTGCAAATTGGAGCCCCCATCCGATAAGTACTAGTTTGAATAACACACCTAGGACCGTGTTTTTTCATGGTTGTGCATGACACCAAGGCAAAAACGGTGTTTTATGCTTGATCGACAATGGAAAGCATAACCGATGGACAAAATACTTTGCACACACCTTAAAATAGGTGGAATTGACTTACATGCAAAGTGGCACCCCCATCCCATAAGTGCTTGATCGGATAACATACCTAGCAGCGTGTTTTTTGACGGATGTGCATGACACTAGAGCAAAAATAGTATTTAATGCTCGATCGACCATGCAAAGCATATCCGATGGGCACAAAACTTGTCGTACACCTCAACCTAGGTGGTATTGAAATGTTCACAATGAGGCACACCCATCCGATAAGTACTTGGTCAGATAACACACCTAGCAGCGTGTTTTTTTACGGATGTGCATGGCACTAAGGGAAAAATGGTATTTAATGCTCGATCGACCATGCAAAGCATATCCGATGGGCACGATACTTTGCACACACCTTCAACTAGGTGGAATAGACTTACATGCAATGTGGCACACCCATCCCATAAGTGCTTGATTGGATAACATACCTAGCAGTGTGTTTTTTGACGGATGTGCATGACACTAGAGCAAAAATAGTATATTTAATGCTCGATCGACCATGCAAATGCTATCAGATGGGCACAAAACTTTTCGTACACCTCAACCTAGGTAGTATTGAAATGTTCTCAATGAGGCACACCCATCCGATAAGTACTTGGTCAGATAACACACCTAATGGCGTGTTTTTTTACGGATGTGCATATCATTAGGGAAAAAATGGTGTATAATGCGTGATCGACCATGCAAATCATATCCGATGGTGACAATACTTTGCACGCACCTCAACGTAGTTAAAACCGACTTGTGATCAAAGTGGAGCCCCCATTTGATAAGTATTTATTTGAATAACACACCTATGGCCGTGTTTTTATATGGTTGTGCATGACACTAAGGCAAAAACAGTGTGTTATGCTTGATCATCGACAATGCAAAGCATATCTGATGGGCACAATACTTTGCACACACCTTCAACTAGGTGGAATTGACTTACATGCAAAGTGGCACACCCATCGCATAAGTGCTTGATCAGATAACACACCTAGCAGCGTGTTTTTTTCCGGATGTGCATGCCACTAAGGCAAAAATAGTATTTAATGCTCGATCGACCATGCAAAGCATATCCGATGAGCATGATACTTTGCACACACCTTCAACCAGGTGGAATTGACTTACATGCAATGTGGCACGCCCATCGCATAAGTGCTTGATCGGATAACACACCTAGCAGCGTGTTTTTTTGTGGCATGCCCATCGCATAAGTGCTTGATCGGATAACACACCTAGCAGCGTGTTTTTTTACGGATCTGCATGGCACTAAGGCAAAAATGGTATTTAATGCTCGATCGACCATGCAAAGGATATCCGATGGGCACGATACTTTGTACACACCTTCAACTAGGTGGAATTGACTCATATGCAAAGTGGCATTCCCATCGCATAAGTGCTAGATCGGATAACACACCTAGCAGCCTGTTTTTTTACGAATGTGCATGGCACTAAGGCAAAAATGGTATTTAATGCTCGATCGACCATGCAAAGCATATCCGATGGGCACAATACTTTGCACACACCTTCAACTAGGTGGAATTGACTTACATGCAAAGTGGCATGCCCATCGCATAAGTGCTTGATCAGATAACACACGTAGCAGTGTGTTTTTTTACGGATGTGCATGGCACTAAGGCAAAAATGGTATTTAATGCTCGATCGACCATGCAAAGCATATCCGATGGGCACGATACTTTGCACACACCTTCAACTAGGTGGAATTGACTTACATGCAAAGTGGCATTCCCATTGCATAAGTGCTTGATCGGATAACACACCTAGCAGCTTTTGTTTTTTTAGGGATGTGCATGGCACTAAGGCAAAAATGGTATTTAATGCTTGATCGACCATGCAAAGCATATCCGATGGGCATAATACTTTTCCTATACCTCAACCTAGGTGGTATTAAAATGTTGTCAAAGAGGGACACCCATCCGATAAGTACTTGGTCAGATAACATACCTAAGGGCGTGTTTTTTTGCGGATGTGCATACCACTAGGGAAAAAATGGTGTATAATGCGTGATCGACCATGCAAATCATATCCGATGGTGACAATACTTTGCACACACCTCAACCTAGTTGAAATGGACTTGCGTGCAAACTGGATCCCCCATCCGATAAGTACTAGTTTGAATACCACACCTAGGACCGTGTTTCTTCATGGTTGTGCATGACACCAAGGCAAAAATGGTGTTTTATGCTTGATCGACAAAGCAAAGCATAACCGATGGGCGCACACCTTAAACTAGGTGGAACCGACTTACATGCAAAGTGGCATGCCCATCCCATTAGTGCTTGATCGGATAACATACCTAGCAGCGTGTTTTTTGACGGATGTGCATGACACTAGAGCAAAAATAGTATTTAATGCTCGATCGACCATGAAAAGCATATCCGATGGGCACAAACCTTTTCGTACAACTCAACCTAGGTGGTATTGAAATGTTCGCAATGAGGCACACCCATCCGTACTTGGTCAGATAACACACCTAGCAGCGTGTTTTTTTACGGATGTGCATGGCACTAAGGAAAAAATGGAATTTAATGCTCGATCGACCATGCAAAGCATATCCGATGGGCACGATACTTTGCACACACCTTCAACTAGGTGGAATAGACTTACATGCAAAGCGTCACGCGCATCCCATAAGTGCTTGATTGGATAACATACCTAGTAGCGTGTTTTTTGACGGATGTGCATGACACTAGAGCAAAAATAGTATTTAATGCTCGATCGACCATGCAAATGATATCCGATGGGCACAAAACTTTCTGTACACCTCAACCTAGGTGGTATTGAAATGTTCTCAATGAGGCACACCCATCCGATAAGTACTTGGTCAGATAACACACCTAATGGCGTGTTTTTTTGCGGATGTACATATCATTAGGGAAAAAATGGTGTATAATGCGTGATCGACCACGCAAATCATATCCGATGGTGACAATACTTTGCACACACATCAAGGTAGTTAAAACGGACTTGTGTGCAAAGTGGAGCCCTCATCTGATAAGTACTTATTTGAATAACACACATATGGCCGTGTTTTTATATGGTTGTGCATGACACTAAGGCAAAAACGGTGTGTTATGCTTGATCGACAATGCAAAGCATATTCGATGGGCACAATACTTTGCACACACCTTCAACTAGGTGGAATGGACTTACATGCAAAGTGGCACGCCCATCGCATAAGTGCTTGATCAGATAACACACCTAGCAGCATGTTTTTTTACGGATGTGCATGTCACTAAGGCAAAAATGGTATTTAATGCTCGATCGACCATGCAAAGCATATCCGATGGACAGGATACTTTGCAAACACCTTCAACTAGGTGGATTTGACTTACATGCAAAGTGGCACACCTATTGCATAAGTGCTTGATCGGATAACACACCTAGCAGCGTGTTTTTTTAGGATCTACATGGCACTAAGGCAAAAATGGTATTTAATGCTCGATCGACCATGCAAAGCATATCCGATGGGCACGATACTTTGCACACACCTTCAACTAGGTGGAATAGACTTACATGCAATGTGGCACACCCATCCCATAAGTGCTTGATCGGATAACATAGCTAGTAGCGTGTTTTTTGACGGATGTGCATGACACGAGTAAAAATAGTATTTACTGCTCGATCGACCATGCAAATGATATCCGATGGGCACAAAAATTTTCGTACACCTCAACCTAGGTGGTATTGAAATGTTATCAATGAGGCACACCCATCCGATAAGTACTTGGTCAGATAACACACCTAATGTTGTGTTTTTTTGCGGATGTGCATATCATTAGGGAAAAAATGGTGTATAATGCATGATCGACCATGCAAATCATATCCGATGATGACAATACTTTGTACACACCTCAACGTAGTTGAAACGGACTTGCGTGCAAAGTGGAGACCCCATCTGATAAGTACTTATTTGAATAACACACCTATGGCTGTGTTTTTATATGGTTGTGCATGACACTAAGGCAGAAATGGTGTGTTATGCTTGATCGACAATGCAAAGCATATTCGATGGGCACGATACTTTGCACACACCTTCAACTAGGTGGAATTGACTTACATGCAAAGTGGCACACCCATTGCATAAGTGTTTGATCAGATAACACACCTAGCAGCGTGTTTTTTTACCGATGTGCATGGCACTAGGCAAAAATGGAATTTAATGCTCGATCGACCATGCAAAGCTTATCCGATGGGCATGATACTTTGCACACACCTTCAACTAGGTGGAATTGACTCATATGCAAAGTGGCATTCCCATCGCATAAGTGCTAGATCGGATAACACACCTAGTAACCTATTTTTTTACGAATGTGCATGGCACTGAGGCAAAAATGGTATTTAATGCTCGATCGACCATGCAAAGCATATCCGATGGGCATAATAATTTTCCTATACCTCAACCTAGGTGGTATTAAAATGTTGTCAAAGAGACACACCCATCGGATAAGTACTTGGTCAGATAAGATACCTAAGGGCGTGTTTTTTTGCGGATGTGCATACCACTAGGGAAAAAACGGTATTTTATGCTTGATCGACAATACAAAGCATATCCGATGGGCACAATACTTTGAGAACACCTCAACCTAGTTGAAACGGACTTGCGTGCAAACTGGAGCCCCCGTCTGATAAGTACTAGTTTGAATAACACATCTAGGACTGCGTTTTTTGACGAATGTGCATGACACTAAGACAAAAACGGTGTTTTATGCTTGATCGACAATGCAAAGCATATCTAATGGGCACAATACTTTGTACACACCTTCAACTAGGTGGAATCGACTTACATGCAAAGTGGCACACCCATCCCATAAGTGCTTGATCGGATAACATGATGTGCGCAGCATGATCGCTATGGATAATTACCTGTGATGGAGGGGCATAAGGATTTCAACCTTGTCCAGAAAGTAATTGATGAATGGAGGGAGGAAAGTCATGCATGGTCAAGAATGGAATATAAAACAAGAAATCTTCCTCTTGCAGATCAACTAAGAGAGAGGGCTATAGGTGAAAATACAGAACCAAAGGGTGTACACCCTGGTCAACCCATGGTGGTGATGGCCAGGTGCTTGAACTCAATGCATCCCAAATAAGACTTTTAAGGAATGCTCCACAACTCTCTAGCATGAATGCTATGCAAGTTTCTCAATTGGCTATAGACCTAGGGTACAAAGGTCTCTATATCAAGAAACACATTTCTAAGGCCTACATAAACCAACTATAGAATGCATAATTTCCATGTAGGTACAGATGTCAAAGTGTTTTTTCATTTTATCTCAAGTCTATATAACTGTTGTTGTAGGTAATTGGAATTGTCTTTTTTGATGTAGAGAGATATGCATTCAAATCATGCTTGAGTAGGTACATACCAGAACAAGATCCATTCAGACCACCAAAGTTACTCATCCCTATCAACGAAGTGTTCTGGATCAAAAATGTGACTTTCGAGGTGCATGAGTCAACCATTATAGGTGCTGGCTTGGGCTTGTTTGTGCATGACTTCATCAAGATAGGGACTACTATTCTCCATTATGGAGGTGACAAGTACTCCTACAGAGACTGGAAGGAATTATGTCAAGTTCATCCAAGGCTAAAGAAGTACTCCATCCAAGAGGACCCTACTATCCCTATGAAGGATATGGTGCATATTTTTGGTGATGTTCAATATGGCAATGTGGTAGGGTTTATTAACAGCAATGGAAATACCGTATGCAAAGCCAAATGTTAATTATGTATTTCCTCCTAACTTTCCACCTTGGTATGACCCCATGATGAACATAGATATTGTAGAATATGGTTATATTTGTATTGAATCCATAAATGATATACATGTAGGAGAGGAGCTACAATGAGTTTTGAATAATAACATTGTATTTCTTTGTGCAATCATTACTTATGGAAATTACTACTTTCTTTCTAGCTGTGTAAATTGGTGCATAATTGTTGTGTGTGAATAATGTGCAAACATGTTCATAACTACATTCATAATGGAGTTTGACAGAGTGTCCCTCATGCCATTCTTTCCAATGGATTGTGCAAAGCTGGCATTGGTGCCATTCTCCCGGCCGGGGCTAGAAATTGAGAGTTTCTTTGTAATTATGATTTATTTCAAGGCTTTCAATGGTGCATCAACAAGCTGTTATGTTTTCATCCTAAAGTGTATTTTTTCCTTCGTAATGAGTAATAAACATGACATGTAAAGTTATCCTTTTACAATCATGCTAGTCAGTCTAAACATTGAAAGTGCACGATAAATGATTGTCATTGCCACCTAATTTTACATTAAATGCTTGTCATTGCCCATTGATTTTACATCAACTACATATCTTGCATTCAAATGAGAATGCTCACAATAAAGCGAGTTTCAATATCAATGGAAATTCTAGAGAGCTATTATGAAGGTGTTTTTGAACACCACTATGGCTCACGAGATGAATCTCACTCAAATGGATTTCGAATTTTATTATTTTCTTGATGATAACGTAGTTGAGACACTGATATTCTATTTATTATTTGAGAATGTAGTAGATATTACATACTTCATAAATGGCAATCTAGTCTATTTTCACATATTCCTCCTATTTTTTCATGGAGAAAGGCTACAATTTCTTCCAAAACTGCCATTCTGGGAATTAGTTTTTCCCGAATTATCTTTTCGGTGCCATTCTCTTTGGGGCTAAAAATTGAGAGTTTCTTTGGAATCATGATTTATTTCAGGGATTTCAATGGTGTATCAACAAGTTGTTATGTTTTCATCGTAAAGTGTACTTTTTTACTTTGCAATGAGTAATCAACATGACATGTAAAGTTATCGTTTTACAATAATGCTAGTCAGTCTAAACATTGAAAGTGCACAATAAATGATTGTCATTGCCACCTAAATTACATCAATGCTTGTCATTGCCCATTGATTTTCCATCAACTACATATCTTGCATTCATTCTCCTCAACTACATATCTTGATTTTCCATCAACTACATATCTTACTAAGCTAAAGAGCCTATGCGTTTTCATTGCAATACTCATGGTTATTAATTACACTCTACATTTTTTAAACGGTGTTTTGGAGATTTTAAAATGAGAATGCTCACAACAAAAGTGAGTGTCAATATCAATGGAAATTCCAGAGACTCGCTATTATGAAGGTGTTTTTGAACATCACTATGGCTCACGAGATGAATCTAACTCAAATGGGTTTCAAAGTTTATTATTTTGTTGATGATAACGTAGTTTAGACATTGATATTCTATTTATTATTTGAGAATGTAGTTGATATTTGACACTTCATGAATGGCTATCTAGTCTATTTTCACATATTTCTCCTGTTTTTTCATTGAGGGGAGCTACAATTTCTTCCAAAACTGCCATTTTCGAAATTGGGTTTTTCCCGAATTATCTAATACGGCGGTCTTCTTCCCAATCTTGCTTCTAGATATTTGTGAAGTGGCATTTCCACCATCCATCACCTCTTCTCGGCTTCTAGTTAGGGTTAATAGAAGTAACCAAGGTCTTATGATTCAACAAGCACCAATAGACATCTTTAGTTGCTATTTTTTTCTGCACTTTACTTCCCGATCTCTACTAATTCACCCGGTAGTAGTTGTAAACATGTTTTTAGATGGCCATGCAGGAGAAACTAGTCAAAGGATTGTGGTAACTAGAACCTCCCTAGCATTAAGGCAGAGCTGCTCCATCACTGTCCATGGCTATCTTCCAGTGTGCTCAACTAATATCCTAGACTTGCATGCTCCCATAAGTAGATCCCCTTCTATACATGCTTTTGGCATGTGTGAGGTCAACAATTGCAAAAGGATGCCCTCGATGGACATAGCCGTATCTTGAGAGACCATGCTCAACATCATGTGATTACATATGCGCATAGCATTAACACATATAGAGTCCTATAAAGTAAAGGGTTAGATGCCCTAACCTTAATCTAAATGGGTTTGTATATATTCTACATTTCCAACTAAATCTAGTGTACAATTAGTCATTTGTGGTGTGCTCTCTTTGCTCATCTCCACTCTTCTCCTCTCCCCTCTTCATATTTTGTCATGGTATCAGAGCTCCCTTGCTTTCTGCTGAGGCATTACGATTCGTGAGAGCATGAGAGTGATTGAAGGATCAAGAGATCGAGTGTTCTCTTCCATTGAGAGAACTTCTACTTTATTGTGAGATTTTTCGTTCATAGGATTTCCATTCATCTCTTTTGAGAGTTCATGAGCAATCTAGTGATTGAGAGACATATTTGTGAGTTCTTTTTCATTCATTTCTTTGTGAGAATTCCATTCAATTCTTGATTCTACTTATTGAAAGAGAAGCCTATTCTTTTTGCTCGAGAGATCCGAGAGAAAGAGAGCGAGAGTCCTTCATGCTCTTTTGTGAGAGAGAGATATAGAGAGATCTATTTATTTGTAAGAAAGAGAGCCTGAGAATGTTTGAGAAAAGGAGATTGTTACTTCATCAACCACTTGGAATAATCTCCTTTCACATTCTTTAGCACAACCGTGTGTACATCCAGCACAACCGTGTGTACATCCAGCACTGCTAGAAGATGAGGACCTCTCTGAGATGTAGCTAGTGTAGGAGTTGAGCTTGTTATCCATTTCTAAACTCATCGACATGCTTATCAAGGTCTTTCCCATAAACAAAGTGCCCATCAGTACTAGCTCGGCCAGAGCGACGGCAGACTCTGTCAATGGCTCTACACAACTCAGCTGACCCTCTCTCTATAAGTGATGCACAGACTGGCTCAGCCTCCAATAACTCCATCAGGCTCCAAGGTCTCCAACACACAGCTCCATAGCACCCTCCAACATGGCTACTGCCTCAGCTCCCATGACTCAGACTCCTCTTGCCACCAACAGCAGCTTCCTGAATGACTCCTACAAGCCGACTACGTCTCTCCACAAGCCAGATGCCTCCAAAGGTGCAGCGTCTGTATCGACCAGGTTAGCCAACTAAGGCGACCTCCCACGGCTGCCATAGCTTCATCAACAACACCCTTAGTTTGGCTATCCAAAGCATCAATGAATGTTGCAGACTCTATCCACATGCATCTAGAGTGATCCTAGTAACCTGAGGGACCAAGCTCCTACTACAACAGACTTTGCAAGCACTGCTCCGATGGCCAAGCACACAATGGGCTCCTTTAAATGAACTACAGTGCACCGCTTCTATAGCACCTTCAACTTGTAGCACTGATAGCAGACGTGACACATCATAGCTTCCAATAAGTCCAACATATATCCGTGGATGGAATCTTGTTGATTCCATTGGAATCTTCTAAGATTCCTTAGCCCCAAAGAGAGACGTGGCAGTCCTATCTGCCATGTCAGCTACCTCAACCAGTTGACACATCACCCTAAGAAGACAGGACCAGAAGGTTACATGTGGCACGATTGCCAAATCACCTTATCTCTTTGCCATGTCAACACAATTGACTGTATAGCCACATCACCCTTATCCTGCCACATCGTTGCTGACTCATCAACCAGCTGCCAATGTGCCACATCAACATCCATGTCATCTAGAACATCAACATCCACATCATCTACTACATCAGCATCCACATCATCTGCCATGTCAACATTGACTAGTCAAACCTTGGTTATGTCAACATGACTCTTGTTAGGTCAACCTGACCTTGGGTTAGATCAATCACCTACCACCTCATCATTATTACATGGCAATCCCTGTCAGCCACTCTAACCCCTCTGCAAGCACATTGTGTACAATGTATGTGCACATACTGACACATCAGCACCGGGCTCCATTGGCACACCTCTTCATAGGCACAGTCACGGCATGTGACCCCCTGACTGCCACATCATCATTGAGCACATTTGCACTCCTTTTGCCCCTCCACATAGATTAAGTCGTATCTCTTGATCCAGGAAGAATTTGAGGGCGCTCCAAAAAGGAAAATCGCTTGAGTTTCATGCTCTATGTGCTCGTCACATCATACACACATTTTGGCATAAATATCACTCACATTTCAGCCTCATTGACAAATACACTTCCTTCATGCATCTACATTGATGTATCTGACCCATTACCTAAAAAGAACCAAAGAAAAATAAATTATTTGATGTTCTTTTCTTCCATCGATGGTTGGTCTAGATTTAGATCAAAGTAGACTAGATTGCCATAGAGGAGACGCTTTGAATTTCTCAAGTTGCTAATCTAAGCGATGCCCGAAATTTCCGACTAGTTTCTATTCAGAGTCAGTCCCTATGCTCACATACGGCTTCACATCATCACATTAATTGAAACTTGACATTCATCAGTTTAGTGAGTAGACTTGAGAGTGTTAAAAGGCATTGACCAATTGTTCAGTGGGCAGATAGCACATGATTTGATTACACACACACATGTCATCATTGTAAAGCCTCTTTGGCTATTTCACAGCATTGTGCACATCATTTCAAGCCTTGTAAAGCCTCTTTGATATTTTTGCCATCATTTGCCACAAGCCTTGTAATTCAGATTGGATTATATATTGCAGTTCTACCTTCACCGATAGTTTAAATTTCACTTACCACAGTCAATGCTTTGTAGTTGATTCAGATAGTGATTTTCACGACACTTTGAGTACATTTCTTGCACCATGTCTATGACTAGCAACCTTAATCTAGAGGCATCTACTAAGCTAGACAACTCCAATTATGGCACATGGAAATACCAAATGGATACCATTCTTATACATCATGACAAGTGGGAGTATGTTAATGGATCTACACCTAGACTATTGGACAATCCAGCCAGCAGTAGCTCTACTCCACCTGCTATCATAGCATTAGTAGTAGGATCTCTAGCTACACCAATAGTTTTCGCACTTGTAGTAAGTCCTGCCATTGCCTGAGCACAGGAAGAATGGGACAAGAAGACAAGTATGCATATCATATGATCAAGCAGAATGTGCAAGATGTCAAGCTCAACATAGTCAAGACATCAAAAGAAGCATGGGATATGTTTGTAGCTCTCTACGAGTCTAAGAACACTTCCAAGATTCTCACACTAAGAAACCAAATCAACTAGAGTTTCCATAACAGTAGTAGTGAAACCAGTCATGCTTACGTACTCAGGATTAAAGATTATAAAAATCAACTCGCAGCAGCAAGAGAGACTATGAATCTTGCATAAATGGTTCAAGTTATCTTGAATGGACTAGGAGAGGGATACTAGAATCTAGTCCAGAGTATTGCCATTTAACGGCAAATTCCAACACTGGAAGAACTTCGGTCAGTGTTACTTGGTGAAGAACTCAGGACTCAAGCCATTCATGCATGCAAAGGTTATTCCAATGATCAAGCATTCACAGCTTCATATAAAAACAGAGGTAGAGAAGTGGTCATCATTTGCAACAAAGTCATCAACAAATTTAGAATCAACATCAGCATCATCCTTAGCAACATCAGAATCAACAAAGAGGAAATCATTCCAATCGAAGAAGATTCCAAGGATGAGGGAATGCATCCACCAATGTGTCAAGCATCCAGTGCAACTACTATCATAAGTATGGACACTATGAAAGAGATTGCCGCAAGAAGCAGTATGACTAAGGCGGTCCAATCCAGGAGCAATTGAGAGATTTTTTGTGGAAGAGGAAATCGTTGTGGTGGACATTCTAGTCACAGTCATTATGCAAATGAACATGGGAATATGTTCCTTGCAAATGTGGAAATGCAAAAGCCTAATACAGTGTATCTAGACACTCATTGCAATCCAAAAGAGGATTTAAGCTATCAAGTCAACCAAGCAGATCAATATCCTTGGTACATCAATAGCGGTGCATCATCTCATATGACAAAGCATCAAGAATGGGGTTCACAGACATGAAACCCTTAGAAGGTCAGAAGAATGTCATCTACATAGCAAATAATACATCGAATCTAATTCAAGGGAGAAGCATTATCCCTATGAACAATTTCACTGGTACAAAACGATTGGTGAAAGATGTACTCTATGTTACAAAACTCAGCAAGAACCTCTTGTCGGTAGGTCAAATGATGGGACACAACTACCAAGTCATCTTCAATAAAAATGAATGCACTATTAGAGACAAATCCAAAGGATTTCAGCTAGTAGGAAAAGGAGTCAAGGAAGGAAGCTTATCCAGAATGCTAGCTATAGTACCAGATTTGTATGCCATGTCAGTTCAATTGCAACATATGCCACTATCCGCAAAATAGCACAAGAGATATGGTCATGTCAATTTCAAGAGCTTGATAGATCTCACGAATCAGAATATGGCAATTGGGATTCCTAAGCTAAAATTGCTTGGAAAAGTTTGGGAAGCATGCTGCTTCGGCAAACAAAAGTGAACCAACTTTGGCAGAAGCACCTCTTGAGCAAGAGGTATTCTTGATTTGATTCATATAGATGTATGGGTTTATTATGCCCAGACCCACAACAATGCAGAATTCATAGCACTCAAAGACAATTCACTTGTGCAGACACTCCTCGACAGAATGCAAGAGTTGAAAGGAAGAATGGTACTTTAGCAGACAATCCTAGAGTTATGCTTAGTGAGAAGCATCTTTCGAATCAGTATTGGGCAGAAGTAATAGCCACTGCAAACTACTTGCTTAATCGGCTTTCGACCGACGAACCGATACATGGTATGACACCTTATAAAGCATTCACTAGACACAAGCCACAAATTGGGCATCTCCGCATATTTGGTTGCATAGCATATGCCCACATACATGATGATCATCGCAAGAAATTGGATGCAAAGTCATGCAAATGCATCATGGTTGGCTACAGTGAAGAAAGCAAAGCATACAAGTTGTATGATCCCATCAACCGCAAGGTCATTATCTCCAGAGATGTAATCTTTGATGAGGAATTAGAATGGAAAACCTCAAACACACAAGAGATAGATGCCCCGATTTCACAGTCATCTATAGAAAAGGTTGATGAAGAGTAAGAATTGCCAAAAACACCCCGAGAAGAACTACAGCAATTCAAACGGTCTACTAGGAAAAGCAGACCACCATCCAGATTGACATATGCTCAGAAAGGCAAAGCAATTCAGGTTGAAACCACCAACTGTACTCTTATGACTACCATCATGGCTACAGAAGAGCAGTGTACAAAAGGTTATGTTGAACCAGGAAAAGAGAATTAGGTTTTCCATCGCAAGAAAAGTCTCTACGGCTTAAAGCAAGCACCCAGAAGTTGGTACATCAGAATGTACAAATATTTTGTTGATCTGGGATACATAAAATCCAATGCAGATTATACTCTCTACTACAATTCAAGGTGTAGACATTACCACTGCACTTTTGTACATAGATGATCTGATTGTTACCGGAAGCAAGGATAGCTTCATCAAGAAATTGAAACAAGACTTATCTGTAGAGTTCAACATGAAAGATCTTGGACTCATGCACTATTGTCTTGGAATTGAGTTTAGGAGAGATTCAGATAGCACTTTATGAGTCAGCTGAAATATGTTGATACTCTCCTAAAGAAGTTTCATATGGCAGATTGTAAGATTGCAACCACTTCCATGGAATAGAGTTTGAAACTTACAAAAGATTCAAAAAAGCCTACAGTCAATGATAGGTACTATAGGCAACTCATTGGATCTCTTATATATCTGACTATCACACGGCCATATATTTTTTATGCACAATAAGTTCACTTGCACAGTTTATGGCAAATCCAAAACTTTATCACTGGAATGCATCCAAAAGAGTTTTGAGATACATCAGAGGTACAAGGCAGTTTGGGATAGAATACAGAGGAAGTCATCCAACGTTGCATGAAAATTATGATAGTGACTATGTCAGAGATCTTGAGACTAGGAGATCCATACAAGGATATGCATTTTTCCTTGGTAAGGGTGCTATATCATGGTTGTCAAACAAACTGCCAACTGTTCCTTTGTCTTCAACTGAAGCAAAATATAGAGCACTCAATACAGGTGCATGTGAGGCTATATGGTTGAGAAGACTATTCTCAGAAACATACTACTTTGATGAGTCAAAGCCAACAATAATATACTGTGATAATCAATCTGCTCAAGCATTGGCCATGAATGTAGTATATCACTCCAGGACAAAGCATATTGATGTTTGAGAGCACTTCATCAAAGAAAGAGTGTCACTTGGTGACATCACACTGTAGCATTGTGATAGCAAAGAGAATGTTAAAGACATCTTTACCAAACCACTTAATAAAGAGTTTTTTGAGAAACACCGACAAGCTCTTGGTTTGACGCAGAGGAAGGACATTCCCATTAAAGGGGTGTGATGGAATGTAATGCTCAATCCTTCTTCGATTCCCCATAACCATCATCGTGAGGGAAGGCCTGATTCATGATGTTAATCTTGAGGGAAGGTGTTGAGAGACCACGCTCAACATCATGTGATTACATGTGCATAGCACTAACACATATAGAGTGCTATAAGGGAAAGGGTTAGATTCCCTAACCTTAACTCTAAATGGGTTTGTATATATTGTACATTTTTAACTAAATCTAGTGTATAGTTAGTCATTTGTGGTGTGTTCTCTAGCTGTGCCCTCTCTCCTCATCTCCACTCTTCTCCTCTCCCCTCTTCATATTTTGTCACCCTACTCCACCGCACATTTCCACCTAGATTGGCATCCCCATATAGGCCACTCCTACACTTCCATGTCAAGAAGGAGCTTGCCTTCTACTATGCATCCACCAAAACAATGATCAAGACTGAACCATCTATACCAACAAAAAAATAAGAGCAAATTTTTATCATACCAGGAAAGATGTCACTAGGCCCCCACCTATGACCTCTTGCTTTTTCCTTTGAGTCATTTAATGATTCACACCCATGGAGTATCACATTGAAATAGATTAGGAAACTAGTTTGACAAGAGAGATGTACTATATAAACCAACATCCATAAGAACCAATCCATCTTTGGCCTTAGGAGCCTTTGTATCCTCCTAGCGGATGTATTCAAATATCCTTATAATAACCACAACATGAAGCTTGTTTTGGCATTTTGGAAACATTTTCAGTAGATCTACATTAACTACATCAACATCCTTAGAGCAAAAGCCATTATGATTGATGCATTTTCCATTGGATGATATCCAATTGGTCCAACTTTAGAAGCTCCTAGAAAGCCAGATAAAATTCAACCATTAACCCATCTAAGTACGCGGCTTTTTCCTTTTCCATTGAACATAGAGACTCCCATAGCTCCTTCTCCGAGGATGCTCTTGCCACCCAACCTATTGCCCCTTGGACACCCTACATACCATAGATGCCAGAGCTTCCTCCAACTTAAAAGTCCACTCTAGACTCAAATTATAGGCTCTCCCACAATCTCACCATATTCCTTTTAGAATACATCAACAATATGCCAAAAGTTTGTAACCAGATTGTCCTCCTTATATGTGACTCGATTCAATTCTCCATCACATGCCGCTTTAGTTGTGACTTGAATCACATTCCCCCTTAGATACATGTGAGGAGTGATCCCCTAGCGAAATCCATACCTTTCTCCTTTGTATTCCAGCCTTCTCTACCCTTTTTACCTCCGTATGCCTGATATCATTACTCCTTTACATCATCATACAATGTGACCCTCAAACAACAACATTCATAAGTTACCTATACATATGGATCATAATAAATATTATCCCAAACATATTTTCCTTATGCATAATATTGTTGCTCCTTTGCATCGACATAGAACGATGAAGTCAAATAATTTACCTTTCAAAATTTACCTTTCTCTTAATAATGTACACAGGAACCTTTTTTGAAGCATGGAGATCATGACATTATAATCACTTCCCTAGTGGAGTTTAGGATAGGAGGAGAGAAGGTGAGGAGAGTCCACCGTGGCCAGCATGCAAGAAGGAGATGGAAGAACTGGAGGAGAAACTATGGAGGAGAGGCAGCAGCGGCGAAGAGCGGGGAGTGACAAAGAGATGTGGTGAGGGGGATGATGGGAATTAATATTTTTAGGGATTTAGGGCCAGTGGACATGCTCCCAAAGGAGTGTGGCTGGTTGCTCCTCATTTTGGTTCATGTGATTAATTACTTTTTGACTGATGCGACACCAATCATGCTTCAATTTGCACCTCGATTTTGGAAGGTCTCTGGTGCACCATTTTCCCTAAAGAGTTTCTCCGGCCTCATTCAATGCTCCTCCTTCCTCTACCCAACCAATAAGAATGGCCATCTCAGAGCTCACATGCACTATACCATTCACAAAAAAGTCACAGAGCGACGTGCAAACTCTATGCAAGCTTAAATGTTTGTCAGCTTTGGTTCAGCGGGCAATTGCAAATTGGAATTCAACCTCGCACCACCAACTGCACGTAAATTGAACATTTTTTGACTCGTGTGCACTGGCCCTTAGGGTAAGTTTTGAGTTAACTAGGGGGCCATTTATCCTTACATTAATCTTTAATTATTAGGGAGTTTTAATAAAGAGGGGTGTATAGACGGCAGAAAGTCAAAGGGATTTACTTTATCAACGTTCAGACAGCTGGGTTTCAAGAATGGATTTAAAGGATTGGCAGGCATGGAATATTCGAGTTTATATTTCTGTTGAGAACTAAGTCCTCGATAGAATATCCATTCTTTGACCGAGTTAGCCTATTATTGTCTAGTCATAAGAGAAGCATTTTGGCTCTGGAGTTGGTATATAATTCAGACTCGTTTGCTCTGCCGGTAGCTTATGTATACGATTCAACCTTTCTTGGAGAAATTGCACGTCCTCTCGGCTTGAATTAATATTTGACTGCTGTTCATAAAGACACGACGTGACTTTTCATAGCTTTTGTCAATCTTACCATAATTTGGATTGTACAGCGTGCGATGATAGCAGGAGCAAAGCCATTGGCCAAGCTCAAAATGAAAGAATGAGGCCAGGAGGTGGCTCAATGATGTGCTGATCTTCACCATCACTTACCTCATCAGGTCCTGTAGAATCACATTCTTCATTAGTGGTGCTACAATCTTGAGCACGTAGATGTGTTTAAGGCATCCTTATAATCAAGTCTCTTCGTGCAGATTTCCTTAGCGAGTTGTGGAGTGGATTTGTCTCGTCAACAAATTTTGCTCTTGTAGAAGCTACAATCAGCTCAGATAGATCAGAATTTCAAAAGACTGTCAGTCGAGGTGGCCGAGTTGGACGTCACACAGAAGAAGTAGAAGAAGCTCAGGTAACTGAATAGTAGCTATAAGAAACGAACCGTAATTGTGTGTGTACGTAATGCGATCTCATGTTTACCCTGAACCATGGAAAAATGAGTCTTGAGTCTCGACCTATTTGTTGATCTTTGCAGCAGTCCGACAAGTGCAGCATCTAATCTTTCATGTTGATATTCCTGCATAGCCTGAACCATGGAAAGCTTTGATCTCGTGTCTTGACCTGTTTGCTGATCTCTGCAGTCCGACAGGTGCATCATCTTGGCATACGTGAATGTATTGAATCTCTCAAGCAAAAGGATCAACAGGTTGCCGAGGTAAAAGCTAATTGTTAGCCTCGTCACCAAGTCATGAAGTGCAATATAAATTAGCTGGTTTTGGACATGGGCTGGTTGCTTTGCTATTGTGTCAGTAGCTCAATTTGTAGCTGGGAATGGCAGGCACACAAGCATGGACTTTGAGCCAGTATACCTCTGTTCCAAAGTCTGAGGCATCAGTGCCATCAACAACTTTGAGACGAGCTAGTATGATGTGAAGCGCAGTACTTTGTGTATGTTACTCGTGTGTTATAATAATGGTTCTTCTTGAAGTTAGCCTCTTTCACGGTTGTGTTCTGGTTCTAAACTTTGCATTTTGGTTCTAAACACAGGCACTTTGTGCACGCGCACACACACACACACGTACACACACACGCATGCACGCACACACGAGAGCACACACACACACACAAAATAAATATGATTAGTAAATGTATCTCACACACACAGACACTTATTTCTTTACACACACACATGAATACTTCCCTAACTATGAATTATTCTTTTATGTACCCATGAAATCTTCCCTTTACATTTTCTTTTTAACTACCCCACATACCAAGTCCACTAATCGTCCGATACCTCTTCTAATCCCTTCTTGACCCATGCACTCATTCGCTCCTTACTCCACTTGTGACTTAAACTTCACTTGTGGCTAATGTTTTTTTAATTTTCTAAGAATCCATATGGTTCAAGTCTATATTCCTAGAGGTAAAGCGATAACAAGCCAGGGAAAACATGCATTACCTGTCTACCCAAACGTAACTATGATGTTCTAGCACCTAGTTTGTTTGGATGGTGGCAGGTAAGTGGGGACCCGACCTTGGAACCCGGACTGCCTGAGGATTCGACATCTTTTTTCAATATTATGTTTTTCAAACTCAATATTATTAAAAATTCTTAATTTTGATCGAAATTTTTGCAAACTCTAGTTGCATTTTTCAACTTGGATGTCCCAAATATTTTTTCCTTATATGTTTCTCTTTTAAAACATTTTATCCAATTGATGGAATTAATTGTATGGCTCAATTATTGATGGGACTTTTTAATCTAAACACACACACACGTGTAAATATATACATATAATTTCCTTAAGCTGATAGTTTGTTTTATAGGTATTAACATTAGATTTTAGCTTTTTTCTCAATGTGCTCTTCCTATCTTAAGGTGAATTTAATAGTATCTAAAAAGTTTTTTTAAATTAAAATCATTGAAAGTTTAATGGGAAGGATTTATTTAGAAATCTACCAAAAAGAAATTGATAGAGATAAAGCTGTAGCTCTCTCTCTATCTCTCTCTCTTCATAGATAGAGTCAAGTTGCACTTACTTCATGCAAGTTTCTTGTACATATTTTGATTTTCTTGTGGTGGATAATGGTTGCTTAGCCTTTATGCTTTACTTCTAGCTTATTAATGAGCTAGGAGTTGTGGATGATTATGTTAAATTTGCAAATCTTTCCATGGGGATTATGGCTTGGCCTTTATGCTTGACTTTTGGCTCATCAATGAGCTATGAGTTATTGGGCATTAAGGCCAAGATATAGTCCCTTAAAGTATTTAAAATAAAATTTTCTTACATAATGGAAACTTTCCATGGGAATTAAGGCTTGGATTTTATGCTTGAGTTCTAACTTATCATTAGCTAGGGGTTATAGGGCATCAGGGACAAGTTACAATCACTTGAGGAAATTTATCTTTGTCTTACATATTGCAATTTTCTTTGAGATTATGGATTGGACTTTATGCTTGACTTTTGGCTTATCAATGAGCTAGTCCTTTAAGCATGGAAAATAGCCCACATTGGAAGAGAGCATTTGCTATAGTTGCTAAAGTTGGACCAAGGTTTAAAATGCCATATTAAAAGTCAATGCGCACAAGTATGCTTGATAAAATCTATGAGAAGTATCAAGGTCATGTATGAGCTATTGTGTATAAAGGCATAGCAAAAACTAGTACCATTGTGTATGATGGTTGGAAAAATGTTGCTTATCATTCATTCTTGAATTTTATGGTTGTTACTCCATGAGGTGAGTGATTCTTTAAATCAATTGAATGCACAAGGAAGAAGAAAACAGGTTGCTTCATTGCATCTACATTATGTGAAGTCATAGAGAATGTGGGCTCTGATAATGTGCTTCAAGTTGTAATGGATAATGCAAAGAGTTATAGGAAAGTTGGGAAGGTAGCTCAGCATAGAAATAACCATATATGGCTTGCTAGCTACTTTTGCCATTGTCTCGATCTTGAACTGGAGGAGTGGTACAAAAGCCTTGACACTACTTTCTTTAAAGCTACCATCGATGAGGGAAAAAGAGTTGTGATTTTTTTCCTCAATCATGTGAACTCATCCTTGAGGCATTTAGGAATAGAAACTATTTGAGCATTTACAAAATTTGCATCCATTTTTGGTCGAGACATTATATGTGGGGGTTAAAGGCCACTGTACCTTAACCCCATATATGTACAATACTCAAACACATATATATATGGATGAAATAGAAGATTGGGGTGTTTTGCACCCACCAAACCTTGTGTGGCTCTCTCTTCTAGCTCTCCCTCTCTCTCACCTTCTTTCGTTTTGCTTCCGTTGTTGAGATCTCTCAACTGAATAAGAGCGCAGGTGTTCTAGTCGAGCCCAGATGTGAGCCTGAAGCCTGAAGTCTGCAGAACTGTAGCTTTATGAGAGAAAGAAGAAGCTTCGTTGGGTGACTTTACTTGCTTCTTGGTGTGCAAATACCTTGCAAAAACCTTTGGAAAGTTCTCTAAGTGGTTTTGAGAAAAAAATACTTTTTTTGATAATTTCCCTATTCCTTTCAATGAGAGAGAGTCTGGAATGACCTATAGAGGCAACCATTTCCTGCTTTTGGTATTCATTGCACTTCAGGAGTTCAAGAACACCTTCATTCTTGAGTTGGGCATCATTTTTTTGGACTTCTACTCACTGTCTTTGTTTCAACGTTTTTATGCCAGTGTGTTAGAACTCGAGTTTGAAGCAACCATTTATAGATCTATTAGTTCCGGTGGACTCAAGAGGTTCTAAAACTTCTATGTTGCTCATCATTTGCACTCAAGCGGTGTTTAAAAACAAGTATGTTTGCAAAAAAGTTTTTTGGTCCGTGTGTTGAACCCGGTGATTAGGACCACGGTTTTCAAAACTGTCTGTTCCATTGCATTTTGAAGGCCCAAAAATCCCTACCTCCTAGTTCTAGTGCGATTCCTAGGAGTATATAGAAGTTCTATCTCTCTGAGGCACCGAATCGTTTGTTTCTCTATCAAAAATCCATTCAAAGGTTCAAACCTTTGATTTTTGGATTATAGGTCAACTGCAAGGGTTGACTCCCTATTTCCCATTCATTGGTTGGGATTTTGGAGTTCCAAAAGAAGAGAGATATTTGCAGATTGTCTTGCTGAGTTTGATTATGCAGTGACACCTATGTTTTGAGGGATCTCGGGTTTATTTTCACTAGCGATCATTGCCATGGGGCTGTGATTTTTAGATATACCTTATGCAAATCACTCGGGTTGGTAGTCTAAGCTATGTGTGCTCATTCATGGTTTGCATTGGGTTGCAGTGGATGATTTACATGCCATTTGGATGCATTATGATCCTTGTTGGATGGATTGAAAGGCCTAGATTGCCTTGCAGGATGCTTTATTAATGGACCTTTAGCACACAGATGCTATTCTATGCTAAGGCAAAGCTTTGACACATTGCAGTTGATGCATGCTCTCTTGGATGAGACATTATTGATGCTTATACCAATGGATGGTGTTTATGCTTGAGGCATTTGGCTCTTATTGGCATTGGGTTTGCTATTGTTTTGTCATTGCAGGTTAACATTTTCTTTTGGGCCAGATTCACTCATATGGATGCATAGTATATGCACATGAGTTAGATGCATTTTAATGCTTTGAGCCTTGAGCTTTTGGTGACACTATCCTTCATTAAGGCAAACATATTTGGGTGCACCTGGTATTTGGTGTGATTTCTCTTTTACAGCAGGTACTAGCATTTGGGATTTTGTTTCATTTGCATCATGGCATCCTCTTCCATGTCTGAAAAGGAGGTTTTCAATATCAAAAGATTTGATGGAACAAACTTTTCTTTATGGAAAGAACAGTTAAGGGATGTGCTTATTCAAAAGAAGGATTAAACCCTTGGCAAGGATTGCTGCATATGTGTCTGAGGGTGACTGGAATGAGTTTGATGCATTAGTAAAGTGTACTGTTGGACTTCATTTTGAAGAGTTAGTTTATTTCATAGTAGTGAGCAGATTACGTAAGATTTGTGGAAGAAATTATGTGCCACATATGAGAAGGAAACTGCCTCTAATAAAGTTTACCTCTCATGAAGAGGTTGTTTAACTACAGATGAAGGAAGGGGTCTCCATTTCTTCTCACTTGAATGAATTCAATATTATTTTAACCCAATTTCAAGATCAGAAGATGAATTTTGATGTGGAGACTAAGGCAATATTCCTCTTGTGTTCATTGCCATCCTCATGGGATACCTTCCCTACAACTGTTAGTAACTCTGCATTTGGTAGAGTACTGAAGTTTGATGATGTTGTGGGTAGCTTGTTGGCCAAGGAGATTAGACGAAAGTCTATGGATGGCAACAAGCAGGATGCAGTCTTAAATGTGCAAAGGGGTAGATCACAGTTAAGGGGGAAGTCCCAAGAAAGAGCAAAGTCTCGTAGCAAATCCAAGGCATGAAACATTGAGTGTTACCATTGTGGCAAGAAGGGCCACATGAAAAAGGATTGCTATGAGCTAAAAAGAGAGAAAAAGGATAATAAAATAAATGCGAATTGGGGTGCAAATAAGAAGGAAGAGAGTCCAAGGGAGGACAAAGGAAAAATGAAGATCGAGGACATTAATGTGGAAAGTCAGGTTGTGTGCATCTTGGAAATAACTTTGCATGTGACATAGTGGGAGCAGTGGTCCCATGCTTACATAGTCATTAGAAGGGGCTGAATATTATGTGACATTTATTGATGATGCAACTAGGAAAGTGTGGGCTTATGCTATAGCTCAGAAGAGCGATCTGTTCTAGGTATTTTAGAAATGGCTCGCTTTGGTTGAAAATTAGTCACATAGAATGCTTGAATGCCTATGGTCTAACAAGCTAGAGAGCATATATCTCATGACTTTCAATGTTTTGGTGATACACGTGGGATCAAGAGGGAGCTTACATCCCCTCGTACTCTAGAGAAAAATCCAATTGCAGAACTGCACATTAAGGAAAGGTTAGAATGTATGCTTTCCAATGCAAGTCTTTCTGGTGGTTTTTTGGCTGAGGCAATGAAGACTGGAGTGCATGTCATCAATAGATCACCTAGTAAGAGTTTGGATGGTGGTATTCCTAAAAGAGGCATGGAGTGGAAAGAAGCCCTCTTACTCTCATTTGTGTATATTTGGGTGTGAGGCTTATGCACATGTGCCAAAAGAGCTTCAGAAGAAGCTAGATCCTAAGTCTAGGAAATTCATCTTTCTAGGTTATGGTGAAAGTGGAGAGATGAGCTCTCGTCTCTGGGATCTAGAAGCAAGAAGATCATACGAAGACATGATGTGGTCTTCAATGAGAAGAATATGTATAAGAAACCCATGAGGGATGTGGAAATGAGGAGAATCACTTTCCAGGATGTGAATCCACCCACATAGGTTGATAGACAACAAGCTGTCCATGCACCAAATGTGCAAGAAATGGTGCTCCCAAGTACTTCCACAAGTACACAATTGATGGCAGATGATGGATCATCTATTGGTGGAAATGATGAGCTAAATGTGGCTGATATATAGGTGGGACAACAAGCTGAAATACCCTTGAGAAGGTCAGCTGGGGTTGTCTAGACCACAAGTGTTGCAACATTTCAATATGGAGGGGGGGAAGTTAGTAAGTACTCCATTGCCTCCATATGTGAAATTGAGTCAGGCAGATAGTCCCAAATCAGATGAGGAGAGGGCCATGATGGACAAGGTTCCTTATGCATCAATGGTTGGGAGCCTTATGCATGCAATGATAGCTACTAGATCGGACATTGCATTTGCAGTGGGAATTGTTAGCCAGTATATGGCTAATCCAAGAAAGAGGCATTGGGAGGTAGTTAAGTGCATCGTGAGGTACATGAAGGGTACCAAGGAGATGTGTATTTGCTTTGGCAGAGGAGAGATGTGTGTACTTGGGTACACAGATTCAGACTATGTAGGGCATGTGGATAGTAGGAGATCCACTTCTGGTTATGTGTTCACCTTTATAGGTGGTGCAGTGTGAGTGCAGTAGTGTGAGTGCAGTGTTGTGAATGTCTTGCACACAGAAGTGAATTGCTTTGTCTACCATAGAGGCCGAGCATGTTGCAGCCACAAAGGGTTTACAAGGAGGCTATATGGCTTGATCGGCTAGTGGGAGATTTGGGGATTCATACAGGTGTATCGACATTGCATAATGATTCTATGAGTGCTATTTAGCTAGCATAGAATCCGGTCTTTCATGCAAAGACCAAACACATTGAGGTGAGATACCATTTCAGCAAGGAGGTACTTGAGGACAAGTGCATAGAGCTTATCAAGGTTCGTATAGATGATAACCCTGAAGATGTGCTGACAAAGAGTCTACCTAGTTAGCGATTTGAGTATTGTCGTGTATTGATGGGCATTAGATAGTATGTCCACTGGTTGTTCTCCCTTAAAGGCACATTGGAAACCTTGTGTGGCTCTCTCTTCTAGCTTGCCCTCTCTCTCACCTTCTTTCGTTCTGCTTCCATTGTTGAGATCTCTCATTATACTCTTGAGATGTGATTACATGGTCAGAAGAGAAAGGTGAAGATGAACGTCAAGAGTATTTGCAGATTAGAAACATGTGTTAGTGTAAAAAATTTTGGAAGAAATTTGAGAATACAATTTCAACCATGAAGCCAATTTAATATGCAATTCGTAAGCTTGACACAAAACTATGATGGGGAAGGTCTACATGGTTTGGTGGGAAGCATAAAAAACAATCCCTAAGGATGATCCAGAACTTCATCATGAAGGCTCCTATAACCTAGCAAAAAGTCATACTCTACATTCTTATCTTGATAAGAGATGGAAACAAGCTCACTCAGACTTACATCATGTGGGCCATGTGTTGGATCCTGAATGGTGGGATTATAGTCCAGCTCTAGATAGTTGAGGAAACCATGCATGGTTGGATTAATGCATTGAAAAGGTTTTATATCAATTATGTTGACTTTAATCAATTCTCTCTTGAGCTTGCAAAGTATCACAGCAAGGAAGGACTATTTGCAGATGAAAGGGTACATGAACAAGTGAAGTTTCTTTCAGCATAGAAGTGGTGGGCATAATGCATCACCATGTGTCATGGCCTATGGCACTAAGTGTGCCTCTTCTACACACACACACACACACACAACCATATGACTTCTAGTGGATGCACACATGCACCTAGCAAGCCCTTGATCACACATATCCCAGCATACCCGCCCTCAAGGGTTCACCTCATGCTATGTCAAGGATACTTCTAGTCTCATAGTTTCACAAGACATCTCATGGTGGCCAAGGATAAATCTATAGCTAGGATCTCATGCTAGCAAAGGTGCCCAAGGGTCACGGTTACAAAAATGGGATAGACCCCTCCAAATGGTTATCTCCCTTGCATAAACAAGGATTAGTCATAGGCCTTTGTGTGGACCTACTTTCTCATGTCTACAAGAGGAAGCATGGAGGCAAACACATATCACATGGCCTACATCATATGGTGACCAGAGGTGATTTACAAAAGACAAAACATAAAACAAAGAACATTCTTTTTGGAGTACTATTCCAAGTAGAGAACCTCAAAATTGACTACATGACCAAGTGGTGACTAAAGCTCAATATGTTGGACTCTAGAAAGCCCAATCTACCACAAAATTTCATTCTTCATTTGTTGATGGAGTTCTTCCTTCAGCAAGATTTTCTTTGTTGTTAATGTAGCTCTTCTTCACATGATATGCTTCATTCTCTTTGAAGTTGTAGTGGGAGTCATTCCTCTCCTTTTCCAAAAGAGAAGTTTCAATATCCACCAAGTTGGATGTAAAAGTGTTGCTATACTGTTCATCTAGAATACTTTTGAGTAAAACTTGTGCACCAAATATCTTTTCAAGTTGCACCCACACTTCATGTGAAGTCTCACACCCATCTATGTGATGAATGTATGAGTCACCAAGTCCCAATGCTATGATAGCAAGGGCCTTTTCATATTAGACTATCCATTGTACTTCCCTTTTTTTCAAGATGGTGAACTTCTTGTTCTCCATAATCTTCTTCTTGTCTTCAAGCTCTTCCTCAATGTGGCTGGGCTTTCCACAAAAGCATTCTAATATTTTGTGGATAAGTATCTTTATCTTTGAGTGCTTACTTTGGCACCAAATATCTTGTCAAGTGTCTTCCATGCATCAAGTGAAGGAAAGCCGAAAGGTAACTGAGATAATAATGAAACTTTCTAGCTCTTAACCATATTCAATGGTTCATATTAGAAGCAAATATCATTATTACCCCAAAATTGAACAGTCTGAAGTTAAAGGGTACATTTGAAGCTGAAGAAAAAATCTTTGAGTGGGCTTTTAAAGGAAAATGGAAGCCTGCATACTAGAGAAGAGCCAACAGAGAGCATTGGCAAAATTGAGTACTATAATGTTCGGGGGAATGTGCCCCATTTTTAATTATTGTTTCTATGATTTTGCCTCCAGCAAGCATTTGGGCTCATATTTGAACACAAGATAGCTTATGGCCTTGCCCCCCCATGGCTAGAAATAATTAGCATATATTTGAAGATTCCATCAAAATTTTACAACAAATCGACGGGCGGTTATCTTGTAGGCATGCACAGAAGAGGCAAGCATTCCTTAATTCCACCGAATTAGAGATTTGCCCCAAGACGAGGGATCTTCAGCTCAGAGGGCTTGGCAAATGGCACAACAGATGAGGAGAACGAAGCTTAGAAAAATTTTGAGAGAAAGGATGCAAAAGGGGGAAAGAGGGAGAACATGGAGTCAGAAGATGATGTGGCAACCTAGGAATCTAAAAGATCAAGGAGGATCATAGCTGTGATACCACATGTTGCAATGTGGGGAAGAATTGATGCTTCCATCTCCTATGTATTTGAGGTTTTCCATTCTGATTCCTCATCAAAGATTACATCTCTGGAGATAATGACCTTGTGGTTGATGGGATCATACAAGTTCTATGCCTTGCTTTCTTCACTGCAGCCAACCATGATGCATTTGCGTGACTTCGCATCCAATTCCCTACGATGACCATCACATATGTAGGCATATGCTATGCAACCAAATATGCAGAGATGCCCAATGTGTGGCTTGTGTCCAGTGAATGCTTCATAAGGAGTCATACCTTGTATCGGTTTCATAGGAAGCCGATTAAGCAAATACTTTGCAGTGGTTATTGCTTCTGCCCAATACTAATTCGAAAGATGCTTCTCACTAAGCATTGCTCTAGCCCTGTCTGCTAAAGTCCCATTCTTCCTTTTAGCTCTTGCATTTTGTTGAGGAGTATCTGCACATATGAATTGTCTTTGAATTTCAAGACATTGCACTTTGACATTTTTTTCCTCCTTGGGATTTTAACATATCCAAAGTTCTTCTTTCAAAGAGTATAAAAGTATGAGAAGAAGCTATAGCATCCCCTCTTTGCCTTTGCTTTTCTGCAATAGAGTCAAATACTTCAAGCTTTGTCAAGCCCATTGGAAGGTGCATTTCAGTGATCGCGTCACCATTAAGGAGTTTGGTAGATATATGGGGTTGAGGCAAAGCATTTTCATGTATGAAGTCTTGCAAAATTGCTGCTGCCCTGACAGTTGAGATTCTTGATTTGGACCTTCCTCTATTACCGTGAATGCTAAATTTGTTGCCGCCCTTTGCCTTGGTGACTAAATCCCAATATGTACCATGGGATAATCCAGTAATATTGCGATATGCCTTATTGCAAATCCTTTTTCCATTTACGAGAGGTTTTACCTTTTGTCTTGAACTTAGCCTTTTATTGCCATTCTGAAGAAAGAAAGAGAGACTTGTGAGAAGGTATTCATTTCTTTCGCTTCCTCTTCTTTGCCACACGTGTCCTCTACATTCCCTGATGTCTGCAAGATCAATGAAGCGCATACATCTTCGCTTGCAACATAGATATCCCAATGCATTTAACATGTTCTCCTCCTTCATTACTCTCTTCCTCTTTGGTTGCTTTTGTGGATCTGCCTGGATTCGCTTTCTCTTCATGCATATGTATGACCGTTTTCGTTCCTCGTGCACGTTGTTATCTGTATTTATGCACTTCTTCTCCTCACATTTGTTTGTAACCAAGCATCCATGATTGGTCATTGCATCCTTGTCCATATCACAATCAAAGTTAAATACTGAATAATCCTCTGTTGATCTCATCCTCGTTTTTAACATACTCTTAGGACCATTCAATGAATTCAATATTCTACGAGAGTATTGAGAACCTTGAAAATCTTCCAATCCTGTGAGAACATCACTCATTGGGACATCTTGCATGGCTTTCACAAATCCACAACCTTGATTGACACCAGGTCTGTTAATATGCATGAACTCATCCACACTTGACAAGACATCACTATTGAAACCTTTGCCCTTCTCACTGTGCAAGAATTCATCCACCCCAGATAAGGCTTCGCTTCTAAAATCATTTTGTTTCTCGGAACCAATGAACTCATCCACTCCAGATAAGATGTCACTTCTATAATTGAGTATATTGAAATCATCCACATTTGAAGTGATAGAGCTTGGCACATGGGCACGCTTTTTAGGTCCTTTGATATTGTAGTATACGTTGTCTTTATCATTGAAAACCACGTGCCTCTTTCTCATGTTTAAAAATTGCATGCTCCATCTCATATTCTTGCCTACCTCATAGTAGGGATCACATAAGGATGTTATGTTATCAACCATACCATCATCAGTGACTTTTAGAATCCTCATCTATGCAAATGACCATTGCTCCACTTGTTCAAATCCTAATACTTCACCTTCTGCTACAGTCTTATTTGCAAATGATCTCATTTGTAAAATGTCCCCTATAGTAAAATCCAAGGTGGTGCACTTTGTATTCTTGATAATGTCTGTTGCATAAGTCTCATCTTTGTCCCATGCTATAAATGATTTGTTGGATGTATTGTAGGGCATAACATCTCCAAGTGTTTCCATATCTCCACATTTATACTTTAGCTCAACATGTGCACTAAGAATCTTTGATACAGTAACTACCACCTTATCTTCGCCAAGTCTTCGAAAGTGGCAAACTGAATTGGGATCACTATCATGGATTGTAGCAAATGCAACTACTTCTCTTTTGATACATAAAATCACATCCATCCCTGGAACAAAATCTATAGCCATCTCCTTTGTGAGAGTTCTTCGCAAGCAAGCTACAGTAGCAACAATTACATAAATATTAGTCTCTTTTTAATAATCTACTCATTTATTATAATTTTTAATTAGTACTTAATTTATTGGTGGGAGAAGTTATCCGATCAAGTGCTCATTAGATGGACATGCCAAGTTATCCTTTGCATGGTAAATCGAGCATTAAATACTATTTTTGCTCTAGTGTCATGCACATCCGTAAAAAAACATGAGCCTACTAGGTATGTTATCCAATCAAGCACTAATGGGATGCGTGTGCCACTTTGCATGTAAGTCAATTCCACCTAGTTGAGGGTCTGTGCAAAGTATTGTGCCCATTGGATATGCTTTGCATTGTCGATCAAGCATAAAACACCGTTTTTGCCTTAGTCTCATGCATAACCATGAAAAAACACGGTCCTAAGTGTGTTAATCAAACAAGTACTTATTGGATGGGGGCTCCACTTTTCACGCAAGTTTGTTTCAACTATTTTGAGATGTGTGCAAAGTATTGTCACCATCAGATATGCTTTGCATGGTCGATCACGCATTATACACCATTTTTTCCCTAGTGATATGCACATCGGCAAACAAACACGCCCTTAGGTGTGTTATCTGACCAAGTACTTATCGGATGGGTGTGCCTCTTTGAGAACATTTCAATACCACCTAGGTTGAGGTGTACAAAAAGTGTTGTGCAATCGCCTCATGAGGAGGATGATATAGATGCTTGCATTAATGAGTTCCAAGGCTATGAGGAATGGAATGATCACTATTGCAGGCTGCTACAAGGTAAACCAAGGGAAGAGTTTAGACCAATGGTGGATGTTAAGCAAGGCGACTTTGTCTTGGTGAGGCCATCAGACCCTATATACCCCATATGACTTGGGGTTGCCATATCAAGTGCCAAGGTGTCCTAACTTTAAGAAATTATTAATTGATCAGTATTGGACACCATCAATCAAGAGAAAGGGGCTCAGTGATGCAGATGCCTATGTTGACTACTAGAACAAGTATTGGGCATAGAATAGGTTGTATCCACAGGTATGGGAGTGTATTGATGCATTGGTCTAGTCATGGACATTAAAAGCCATATATAGACCCAAGAAGATTAAGATTCCATGGAGTGTATGTATCAAAGCATAGGAGAGTTTGCTTGGTATCAGAGCATAGAAAATGGTGATGATTTTCTCCCTCTTGATCTCCCAAACTTCTATTGTAATATGTGTTCTCATGTGATGTTTCTCAATTGTTGTTATCTTATCAAGGGATATTTGCATATTATTAATATGACAATTTTTAGAAGTTGTCTTTCACCACCAACAACTTTGTTTCTAGTGGTTCACTTTGCACGGTGTTTGTTCACACCACCAACTGGTGTTTATTAACACCTCAAATAAAATATACATGTTGTCCGCAAACAGTGTTTATTAACACCACCAAATACATGATTTTCAAACTCTACCACAAACACATGCTTTGTTTTGGTTATTATACCCAATGAAACTTTTCACAACCAATGAATTTTTTCATAATCATTGAAATTTCCAAATATCAGCATATTCAATATTGGAAAAAATCCCACAATCAATGAAAATTTTCCCAAATTTAATGAAACCTTTCCCAAATTTAATGAAATCCACCCAATTTCAAAATTCCCAAAATGCAACTTTTGTCCCACTTTATCTAATACGGTGTTGATCAATTCATCTTATGGAAGATATTATCTGTGTGTTTGCTCATAAGAGGGAGATTGGCTAAATGGCTTGATGTTAACAATTGTGCTTGATATGTAATCACTTTGTGCAAACCTTATGTCACTTGTTCTTCGAATATTAGGTTGCCATATATTTTCTCATACGTGATTAGTCATTATAGTTATACATATCTTTTAAATTATGAGATATTGAGTTATCAACTTTGACTTCTTGGAGAGCTAGGAAGTCAGGCTCAACCTCTAGTGAAGTCACACCAACATGCACCTACAACACCAATGTTTATTGTACCTTGATGGTAGCAAGAGTTATGGGCATTACTTGTACCCCTTTTTTAGCTTTTTTTAATCTAGCTTCATGGATGGTTCCATCAATGGAACAATGTTTGTGGGCACACAACACATAGCTCATCACTTGTGCACTAACACACAGTTCACACATAATGTATTGTGTAATCTTAGAGGATGCCATTGAATATCAACCATCGAAGATACAAGAAATGTGAGACATTGTCCTCAATAATAGTTTTTCTATGGATTTGTCCCTTTTACTACTGCTGCTAGACATAGACTCAATGGTTATGAAATTTTGGTTTCCAAACATACCCTTTTCTTACCTCACCTTCAAAAATATCCTTAAAGTTATCATAGTAACTATTTCAATCCTCATTATTCTTGTTATGTTTTTTAATTGTTCTTGAATGTTCATGATGCTCTAGATCTCTCTTAGAAATATAGGATAGCTTAAGAGATTTTTGATGTTGCATGCATAGGGAGTTAGTAAATAATATGTCTCATGAAACCCATTGTCCAGCACTATGAGATTTGAATGGAATTTGGTCTACCAAAACCTATGGCACAATTAGGCACAATGTATACATTCTTGAAAAAATAACTTTCATTTTCACAAATGCCATCTATGCTACTATAGCCACTTAAAGATTATGTGATCCCTAATTGTGGGCATCATTAAGACATTACACTGTTTAGCCTTACCTATGACTCCATCAAGCAAGGAAGCAAGGGAGCAATAATATCAAGCATGTGCAAAATGTTTTTGTAGTATTTATTATGATCCATATGTATGCCCAGGTAGCTATGTTGATGTTTGAGGACCCTTTCTCATAGATTCTTTTTAGCATGTGGAGAAGCTGGATAATTAGTCAAAATTTTCCTGAATGTTAAATCATGTGAGTATTAGGAGTCTAACCAACTAAATTGATCTCAAAGTTTAGTTATTTTAAGTATTAGTACAATGACAATTGATATTTTGGCATTGATTCATATCCATTGATAGTAAATTCTAGCTTATTTTTGTTTATAGAGGTTAAGCATTTTACTTTATTACCATGTTTATATTGATATACTATGTAGTAAAAAATGATAGCAATCATCTTGTGTGATCCATTGAAAGTATTTTGTTAAAGAGGTTAAGCATTTTACTTTATTATCATCTTTAGGAATCTAGGGTTTATTAGTACTTGATTTGTGTTTAAAGAGGTTTAGGGTTTAAGGTTTAGCAATAGCTAATTTGTTTTTCAAGGTAAATCATTTTATGTTATTGCCATGTTTGAACCACATATGATCAATGGCTAGAATTTGAGAATGGTTTAGCAATAGCTCATTCATTTTTAAAGGTTAATCAGTTTACATTATGGCCATGTTTTAACCACATATGATCAATGGCTAGAGTTTGAGAATGGAATTTATATGGCACTTTTTTAAAACCAGTAGTATTTTTTCTTAGTGTCCAATTTGAAAGCTATACTTTATGTATCTAAGCGGAAAAAACTTGCATGTTTTTGAAATTTTGGAACCTTTGCATTTTTATCATAAGCATTGACAAACCATAATTGGTAGAGGATCCACCATCATATTTACAAACTTATGGAGTGCACCGAGCATTTGTACGAGATGGGTTGGGGAATGCACTAGGTCTTTATGTAAGCTTTAATGCAAGGGGCACTCAATGCAATACATGCAATTTTATAGAGGTGAAATAAGATGCTATAGAGAGAAGCATGAGCTATTGTTAATAAGTCATATCTATTTTAAAAAAATTTCACAATTCTCAAGAGACCAAAATTGAGAAATAGTCATTTCACCCAACTTCGTCGGTTGGCAAGGGGAAGAAGGGTGGAGGCCTAGGAGGTTAGATGTGGAGAATTCATAAGGTGAGGTAAGGACAAGGACGTGGTCAATCATATCCATTACGGTTAGAAGGTCAATCAATCATCATGTGAAATTCCAAGAGGGAAAAGGAAGGGCTTAACCGCTTTTAACTCTCTTTCAATACAACGACTAGATTCACTTTTCATTATACTTATTATTACGACATGGCCCCCTCGATCTTACTCCCCTACATATATTTGTCTCTTAGTGAGGCCGAAAGAACTCGAGATCTCCAAATGGATGTGGAACAAAATAGTTTTTTGTGAAGAGTGGTTAGATGGTTACGATTAGATGGGCAATCAATCAACCAATCTAATAATATGTGAAATGATAGAGGGAAAAGTACATGAAGTACGAAGAGTGTAAGGCGAGCCTGGAGTGCTTAAAGGCTACTAGATTAATTCTTCATCATCCTTATTATGACAACGTGACTACGTGAGCGTTCTTCCCGAGAACTCCCATATATATATATATATATATATATATACTTTGCATGGGCACTCTCTTCGTCAACCTCGACAGATCTCCACATGATCTCCTCCTGCTCTCTTCCTTCATCTTCTGCCTTCTCTACCAATGGCTCCCCACCCCTCCCAGCTTCCCCTCCTCTTCCTCTCCCTCCTCTCCTCCTCCTCCATCCCCCTCCTCGTTTCCTCCTCCTATCCTACCTCTTCTAATTCCCGGCCACCCCATCAGCCCGACCTCCGCTCCAATAGCTTGATTCTAACCAAGATTTGGTGCCTCCTCATCGTCTTCTTCGTTACCTTCCTTGGTGGCTTGTCTCCTTACTTCTCCAGATGGAGTAACCGTCTCCTCTCTTTGGGTACCCAGTTCGCTGGTGGCGTGTTTCTTGGCACTGCTCTGATGCATTTCCTGAGCGACGCTAACGCAACGTTCAAAGACAAGTCGGACATAGATTACCCTTTTGCCTTCATGCTTGCTTCGGCTGGATATCTGTTCACCATGCTTGGCGACAGCATAATCCAATGGCTTTCCGTGAAGGGAGCCGTTGCCGGGTCGGAGATAGAGATGGGGGACGTGAAATCGCTTCGCAACAAAGGTATCGCAAATTCTCTGCCTTCGTTTATCTCTAAAGACAAGGCACAACTTAAAATGTGTTTCAACTGTCTGCATGCGTTGAATTTCATGAGTGCCCGCGCTTTCACAATGGCTATAGTAGCTTCATTTCTCTGCATAACACACTTCTTCCTGCTGTATAGTGTCCGGAGACGCCGGATCGCATGCTGGGGACAAATGCCAATACTGTGATAAAAATGTCGAAGCTTGCAAGGTGCTTATCAGCTACCGGAAATGGCATCTTTACTTCACTAGAAGAGGGTGGCGTCCAACAGCTTGTATCTTGTGCCGGGAAGGGAGATAAGAAAGGATAAGACCGGCAGGAAACTCTTTGTAGTTAATCAAGGCACAAGAACTCTTTATTCATCAGGAGAGACTATATGCAAAGTACTTTTGATAACCTTGCAACTTTTCGAGCTCTAAATTTTGCCTTTGTACCAGCAGTGCCAAACTGATGCAGAGGCAAGGACGTTTCTTCATGCAACATTGATGAGGACTACTTCGGTTGGAGACACGTTGCTTTTGATACTGGCTCTCTGCTTCCACTCCGTTTTTGAGGGAATTGCTATTGGCATTGCTGGTATGTAGAGGAGCATTAACAGTACAATGCAATATAAAGCTTCACGTCATTTACTTTGGTTGTAATTCTTTTCATTTTCTTGGATGGAGAGCGTGTCCGAAAGAAAAACGCTATCTTTATCTGTTTTAAAATCTGCAGATTTGTATTTGAAATGCAGAGACTGAGAGTGATGCGTGGAGAGCATTGTGGACGATCTCCCTTCACAAGATATTTGCTGCCATCGCGATGGGTGTGGCGCTTCTCCGAATGACACCCAATCGGCCACTTCTGCTATGTGCAACGTATTCCTTCTCTTTTGCTATTTCTAGTCCCATCGGTGTTGCCATCGGCATTGTGATTGATTCCACGACCCAGGGAGCTATTGCTGACTGGACTTATGCTATTGCCATGGGACTGGCATGTGGAGTTTTTATCTATGTGGCTATCAATCATCTGCTTGTTGCTAAAACTTATGATCTAGAAGGCAAAGCTGAAGTTGGCAGCCCTTTCCATAAGTTTCTTGCTGTAACACTAGGAGTCGGTATCATAGCTGTGCTGATGATTTGGGACTGAGAGTTCCGTAAAACCCGATCACCGAGGCTTCTGTTGACGAGCTGAAATTATTTTGCTGTCATAATGCATTGGCTTCTTTCTGAGACCATATTGCTTGTTAGAATGCATTGGCTTCTTCACAAGAAAGCCTAGACGCTTCTACCAAGGTTTTGCTAGCGCTCTGAGAACTTGCAAAAAGCGTGTTGTCTTTTTTCGGAGTTCAGCAACACCTGGTTTGTATTGAGCTATCCAAGCCTGCTTCACATTGTTATTACCTACAAAGTTACGCGTAAAATACGATCTTACTCCTTTGGGTGTGAATTCTAAAGTTTTGTAGTTATACTCTGCCCCTTCAGTTTTGTAGTTATCTCTATCCTCAAGCTTGTACTTCTACGATCATACTCCTTTGGGCTTGAATTCTAAAGTTTTGTAGTTATACTGTGCCCCCCTCACGCTTATGTCAATTCTCCTTGCCGAAGTTTCATTCATTGCCAATCTCGTCTGTTGGCAAAACTTCAGTTCATCTCTCTTTCTCTCTCTCTCGCTCATTTTCCATATATGGACAACCAAATTACCCTTTTGTTTTCAAATTCTCTTACCTGTTGAGATTTTTCATTTTCACATACTCTCTCTAAAGAATATGCAAATAGATAAATACAAAATGGTGCATTCAAGCATCACAACTATTCTAATGAGGCGTATGGTCTCCTTGTTAAGAAAAATACAATCAATATTATAAGCAACTAAATCAAATGTTAGTACATAAAACAAAGCTACATGATTAAACGTGCAATTCATTAATTTTGGACTACTACACTCTCAAAAATCATTTTTGTAAGTACTTTTGGAAAATGCACTCTCCAAATTCATTTTTATACATACTTTGGAGTACTTCACGATTAAAAAGTAAGATCATCACAAAGGTGTTGATAATACTTGAAATTTCCTAGAGTTCTACGAACACCAGTCTCACTATTTGGAGTTGGCAATGACATGATTTCTTTAATCTTGTCTGCATCCATTTCCAAGCCTTCTTTAGACACAATATTTTCCAACAAGACCACTTTTGTGTGAGCTAAATGACACTTGCTATGATTTAGAAATATTGTTTTAGTAATTTTGGGACAACTCTTTAATTTTGGGATGAATTTGAGCATCTCTCTCCCTCTCTCTTTATCCTATTTATTGAAAAGTAAATGCTAGTGCTTGAACTTAAGCTCGAGCATGGAGCACTTGAAAATTATAGGCCATGCTCGAACTCAAGTTCTGTCATGGCATGGAGGTAATAGTGAATTTTATATAACATTGCAACTTGGAATAACATATGTCCAAGCTAATTGTTAAAGCTGATGATCATGCATGTGTTGCTGGCTAAGTAAGGTTGATGACGGTCAAAAAAAAGCAAACACTAGGAAACACAAACTCCAACCTCCTTTCTGATTCAATAAGCCAAACCCCAAAATTGTTGACATCTTATATGGTTGGTTTCCCTTATTCATGTATGGTTGGTTGCCCATATCAATGAGACATGGCTCTAACTCTGTCACCCTTCTTCTATATGTATATATATTTATACATATATATAGAGTCGTGTGTATATAGTCATTTATATTTATAAATTTATGCATTTATTCTAACTCTAAGTCTTTTTCTCCTAGCATATATATAGGTTGTTGCTTCATTCCCTCTTCATTAAGAACTTAGCTACCCCTTTATGTTCATATAGGTTTTCATGGTTCTGTATTAAGAATTGTAATTTGACATGCAACATTTTTCTCTCTTTATGTAGTTTTTTTTATAGAGTTATATTTTTTATGTTAAGTGGTTTAGGTATATATTTATTTATCTGACCTACATGGTTCCCTTTTTAACTTTTAGTAAATAAACTACATTTATTTAGTAAATCAATTGGATTTATTTATTAAATTTTATCTATTGCGAATTGTATTAAATTATTTTCCTTATTCATTGTATTTATTAAATTTCTTTATTTGTTCATTGCTTTACACACACACACACACACACACACTCCCCTTGGGCACCTTTGCAATCCTCCTCAGATAGGAATGACCAAAGCAATGACTTTAGCGGTAGTTGGTCCTTTAAGATTCTACATTCCCTTGTAAGCTCATCAATGGTGAAGGCACGTACTGCCAAAGATTGTTTCATGTCTTCAAGCTTGTCTTTGCAATCGTGGAGCTCTTCTTCTTTGTGAATTAGAGTGAGTCGAGCTTGTGCCACTACCTCCATCTACTGAGCATGTGCGGAGGCCAAGGAGTTATAGTAGGTCTGTAGGATTGCCGTTGCTTGTACTACTGCTATCAGTTGTGTTTGACTTTGGTAGAGGTTGGAGGTCACATCCCTCACTGTCTTATCTTGAGCTTGGAGAGCTTGGTTCATGCGCACTTCTTCTACCTCCTTCTCATCTATCTGTGCCCGAAGTGCCTTGACCTCTATGGTGATTTCCTGGAATTGGTCTTCGATTTGTCTTGCAGTCTGTCTTTCCAATTCTCTTGCATATTCTTCCTTGGCCAAGCTAGTGAATAATTCTGACATTTGGATCATTTGGCTAGCTTGATGTTGGAGAATGATAGACGGTGATGAGGACTGGCGATACTACTGATACAAGTGGTGCCCATGTAGCCATCCTGATGATTATGCAGTACTTGTGGGAGGTTGTTCCAATGGTATTTCAGTCACTTGTATACAATAGTCATATTGTTGATCTGACACTAGCTCCCCTTGTGGCTCATCGATTGGCATGGTGCCGATGGGCGGTTCTAGTGCTGATGTAACCTCAAGCTCCTAGTGCCGATATTTCCTCAGGCTCTAGTGCCATTCTTAACTCAGGCTCTGGTTGCTGCTATTGTTGGAGATATATTGGTTGCAGCTGTGCACCGAGCTGTAGCATCTTGTGGGGCAATCCCTCAATTCTGATCTCTAGTGCCATTCTTGACTCAGGCTCTAGTTGCTGCTATTGTTGGAGATATATTGGTTGCAGTTGTGCACCGAGCTGTAGCATCTTGTGGGGCAATTCCTCAATTCTGATCTCCAGAATAGGTATTTCTTCTAAGGCATCTGCACTTGCCAATGTGATCGTAAGAGAAGTTGGTGACGGTTCCCATATTGGTGAGAAGGGTATGTCTAACTCCTCAATTGGTTTTGGTGACTAGGGCAGAGTCATTTCTTGATGATTATAGCCAATAAGTGTTGAATTTTACATTTTTGGCATGATGAACCATCTAGTTTCTTTGTAAAGAAGATGACTAAGTGCTAGATCTAGTCTTGCTTTAGCTTCCTACTCAGCAAAACAAATGTGTGGAGTGGAAGGGATCGATTCTTGCCGCACTTAAACCCCAGGATTGTGGATAAGAATTGTGCTGCTTCCTTGAGGCGAGGTTTAAGGATGGTGCGAAGTAATATTCCGTCCCTATGAAATAGTGTGCCCTTGGTGAGGAGAGGCTATACTTCGAGAAATTTTGCATCGGCAGGCCATGTAGGGTATCAGCCTGTCCATTCCCTTGGGGGTAGTAGGGTGTGATTTTTCTATGGATTACCATAAAGCCAGACAAGAGTTCTTGGATTACCTCATTGACAAAATGTGTGCCTCTAGTATCCAACAGAATTTCAATGGGGCATCCGAATCGGGTGATCACATTTTCGTATAAGAATCTTGTTGTACTTCTGGCATCTGCCTTTTTGACTGCTTTAGCTTCAACCCATTTTGTAAAATAATGTGGCCACAATGATGTAGCATGCTTGTGTTCCCTTTGCTACTGGATGGGTGGGACCCACATAGTCAATCCCCCATTTTTCAAATGGTTTTTGTGCAACAACTATTGTTAGGGGATTGAAGTTTTTGTGTTGTGGTTTAGTAGTCCGTTGGCATACATCATAGCCTTTTAGATATTCATAGGCATCTGCCCATATTGTTGGCCACCAGTAGCCTGCGAGGAGGACTTTTTTTACTGTGGCTTCCCCTTGGAAGTGTCCTCCTGCAATGACTTCATGGACTTCACTCAGGATTGGCATGATGTAATGAGGCATTACACATCTTCTTAATACCTAGTCCTTACCCATCTTGTATAGTTGTTCTGCAATGAGTTGATAGGGTGCAACCTTTAGAATTAGTTTTCTGGCATCTACTACTTTCATTTTAGGGGGTGGTCTTCCTACCATTAAGTACCCAATAATATCTCCACACTAATCTGGAATAGCATCTATCTGAAATAGTGTGGCATCTGGCAAGTTATCTTCTACTCTAGTGGCTTCTTCTCTCGACTTGACACGAGACATGTGATCGGCAACGTAGTGTTGGGCACCTTTGTGGACCACTATTTTGAAGTTGAATTCTTGAAGCAAGAGAAGCCATCTAGTTATTCTTGCTCATTAGGGGAGAAATGGGGTCTCAAAAGGGCCTCATAAGGAATGGGTTAAGAAATGGATTAGGCCTAATGCAAGTCCTCTTGTGGGGTCCAAGGGAGTCCTAACCCCCCTACCTAGGTGGGTTAAGCCCAGTTGATCCCACCTCTTACACCTAGGAGGGGGCCACCTCTTACATCTCTTACACCAAGGAGGGGGCACTTTTCCTAAAGTCAAAAATTTGAATTTCGAATTTGAATTCCCTCTCTCTCCCTCCTCTTCCCATCCTCCAAAGTCAAACTTTTGAATTTTGAATTTTGAATTTGAATTCCCTCCTCCTCCCCCCATCCTCCTCGTTGTCTCTCTCCTCCTTCCTCCTCCTCCTCCTCGTCCTCCCTCCCATTGCCTCCCTCCTCCCTCACCCCCTCCTCCTCCCTTTCTCCACATGCCTCCTCCTCCCTCATCCCACATGCATCCTCCTCCTCCCCCTGCTGCTTTTTCCTCCTCCTCCCTCCTCCCACATGCGTCCTCCTCCTCCCCTCCCTATTGCTTTTTCCTGCTCCTCCTCCTCCCTCATGCTCATCCATTCTCAACTTCCCTCATGCTCATGCCTACTCCTCCTTCGTCCTACTCATGCAAGCTCCTCTTGACTCCTCATGCTCACACCTGTTCCTATTGCTTCTACTCCTCCTACTCATGCGTATTCGTCTGCCTTCATCCTCACACCTAGTCCTCCGCTTGCTTCTCCTCCCTCGTAATCATTCATGGTCTTTCTCATCCCTCCTCGAAAATCACCTATCTTCTATCATGGCCTATCATAATCTTTGTAAACTCTGCGACTATTGATGGCACCATTTGAGGAGATCTCCCATGTTACCATGTGACCGTACAATTGCAGGATCAATATGTGATCCATGATTGTTTTTTTCAAGGAAAGAAGCATCTTGAACCTCAGTAGGTGCTCTAAAGAGGAGAATATGAGATAAAATGTTAATTTCGTAGTGTTTCAATGTAATTTCTTACTTTGGATTATCCATAGTGGTGCATTGCTTTTGCTAAGGTTCCCTTAGTTGTTCTTTTAGGACCTTCATGGAGGATGATATGAGAATGGTGGGCATGGATGATATGGATTGTTCATATCGAAAGCCACAAAGTCATGCATGAGCAAGTTGTTTTGGAGGTGATGCAGGACTTGAAGGGTGTTAGATATCAATGCTCCACTCTCGTGTAACTACGCGGGAACCAGCTAACTCTACTTGTAAGCCCCCCATATGAGGAGAAGGCATTTGAGTAGCTCAGTTATTTAGTAGGCCTTGGTTTGGACACGAGATGGGGGCCATGTGTGGCCTGATTGATGGACAACTTCAGATAGAGTTTGCATACGGCCAACTAGGCTATATGCAAGTGCGAGAAGTCATCCCTTGACTGACCGCACTGAGGGTAGACGGAGCATTTCCTGAGGCAACCCACTCTCGGGTTACAGGGCCCATTTGGAGCCTTAGATGATCCCAGATGGCTCTAGGCCAAACCAGGACTGTAGGTTAGTTGCTTTGTTGTACGCACCGGTTCTATCATATGGTCGGTGGCCTATTTTGGGACTGACCCCCCATCGACCGTTTTGGGTGGACTGGGTCGGTCCAATTGAGCCTAACCGACTATGACTGGTGGCTATATAAAAGCAAGCTCGTGAAACCCATTTCATCATTGGCTATAGCAATCCTAATTCCTTAGCATCCAGCCTCCGTCTTCTACTGTTTCCAGCATGCCATCGAAGCTTCTTTCACAAGAGTGCACGGTTGGGAGGTAGCGCCATCTATTGTATCAGTTCTATAGTAATCAAATTTTTGATTCTCCATACTATCTTGTTTTCTCTCTTGCATACGAGATCCTGTTATCTATTGAGCACAGACGTATTATTATTTTCTTACATGGTATCAAAGCTTGGACTCTAGCAAGAAGATTTGGTAGTGTGTTTTTGTTTGTGAGCAGATTGTGAGAGATGGCCTAGCCCGCAAGACTGTGAATCCCACCGTTCGGTGAAAGCAAAAAGTTGGATGGCTCTAACTATGCACTCTGGAAGTTCAAGATGAAGAACATCCTAAGCACATACGAGCTTTGGGACACTACTACTAGGGTGGACGTGAGGCCGGTTGCAAGACCGGCCGGATCCAGCCAATGCAGGACAACAGATAGTACCAACTACGGATGAGATTCTCACGTGGACAAGAAGAAATGCATATGCGCTGTGTTCTATTGTCTACAGTGTAAGTGATTCCATCATGGTGTTAATTCAACATGTCACCACAGTGGAGGAGGCATGGATGGTCTTGAAAAATCAGTACAAGACCATGAATCAGACGTGGATTCAGAATTTGGAGACTCAACTCGCGAACGAGAAGTTGTCTGAGTCTGAAGTGGCAGAGAAGTTCATCACCAGGGTGAAGAATCTATGCGATTAGATGACTGCAATTGGCATCACCATCACCAGCGAGAATCTAGCATGAAGGTGCATATGGATTCTCCCACCAAAGTACGACGGTCTTGTTATGGCACTGAATACACAGAACAAAAATCTGCCCCTCAACTTTGAAGATTTCAGTGCGATGCTTCTGCAGGAGGAGATGCATCAAAAGATAAGGACTGGAGAAGATTCGGCTTTCTAGACCAGATCAAAGAAAGGTAAGGGTAAGGACTCTGGTAACCCATCTTCTTCTGATGATAAAAAGAGAAAGAAGAAGATCAAGTGCTTCTATTGCAACAAGGCAGGGCACAAGCAGAATGAGTGCCGAAAGAAGATTGCAGATGAGAAGAACGGAGTAAAGAAAGAGTCCAGCAACAGCATGTAGGCAGTACCAATAGAGCTGTTCGTTGCAATTGAGGAGATTTGCACGGAGGCAGTTCATGTACCTACAGATGAACTATGGATCATTAACAGTGGTGCATCACACCACATGACCAGTCAGAAGGATTAGTATACCTCTCTATATCCTGTAGGGAATGACATCCTGGTAGCAGTCAGCAATGATGCAAAATGTCCAGCAAAAGGAAAAGGTACGATTGCTCTCAAGTTAGATGGAGTTGTAAAATAGTTGTCCGATGTTCTTTATGTGCGAGATATCAAGAGGAACTTGTTGTCCGTTTCTGCGATCATGGATCGGGACCTCAAAGTTCAATTCGATAAGAATGGCGCACAGATCCTGGATCTTCAAGGAAAGGTCATTGGTAAAGGTACATAGCACAACAACATTTACAAACTCTTAGCTTTCAGTGCTCGAGCAGATGTGAAGAACACTAAGCTATGGCATGAGAGGTTTGGTCATCTAAACCTTAGTTCCTTGAAGGAGATACATAAAAGTGGAATGATTGCAGACCTACTAGAAATTTCAGATCTGCCTAATGTATGTGAAGCTTGCATGATGGGCAAGAAACATCGGCAGCCCTTTCCTAAAGAGGCCAGCAGGGCAAAGGCTCCTCTAGAGCTCGTTCACACGGACCTCTGCAAAAAGATGGAGATGGAAGCTTTGGGTGGTTCCTACTACTTCATGACGCTGATAGACAACTGCAGTAGAAGGATATGGATATACTTCTTGAAGACTAAAGACGAGGCTTTTAGTAGGTTCAAGCAATGGCATGTAATGGTCGAGAAAGAAACGGGGAGGAAGGTGAAGAAGTTGAGATCAGACAGAGGTGGAGAGTTCACATCAATTGAATTCAAAAGTTACTGCAAAAGTCACGGAATCAAGAGGCAGAAACCCCCGCCACATACATCACAGCAAAATGGAGTAGCAGCAGAATGCAAGATGCGCGTCATCTGTAAAATGGGCCGGAGTATGATGAAAGCGAAAGATTTGCCAAAGACTTTCTGGGCTGAAGCATGTAACACTGTAGTTTACATCCTGAATCATAGCTACACGAAGGCTGTGAACGGGATGACTCCACTGCAAGCCTTTTCTAGTAAGAAACCTTCAGCTGCACATTTCAGAGTTTTTGGATGTGACTGTTTTGTGCATGTCCCTGATGCTACCAGGACCAAATGGGAACCGAAGAGCCAGAAGTGTATTTTCTTGGGCTATAGTGAAGAGGTGAAGGGTTACCATCTCTATAACCTTGTTACCAAGAAGGTAATTGTAAGTTGCGATGTGGTCTTCTCAGAATAGCCGCATCAATTGGAGGAGGACGCTTCCTTCCCAGACAACCAGGACTAGGATATCCATCCAGTACCGCCACCAACAGCAAACCGAACTCCCCCAACGGTGCTTGGGAGGATTCAAGACAAAGAAGATGAAGAACAGCTTGCAGAACCACAACGGCAACTACCATTCCCGAAGTGGGTAAAGTAGCTTTTGGACAGCAGAGAACCTCTAGCCATTGAGGAGGAACCATCCGAACACCGCCGGTCCAAGAGATCAAAGAAGGGTGCAGGAACACTTGGTCAACTATGCTTTGATGACAGAAGTGATCCGTGCTAATGAACCCAAGTGTCTTGAAGAGGCACAGGGTGATGATAGGTGGATGGAGGCTATGCAGTCGGAGTATGGCTCCATAATGAAGAACAACACTTGGGACCTTGTGGATCGACCACCAAAACGCAAGGTAATCGGAACCAAGTGGGTGTACAAGACCAAGTACAAGTCCGACGGCACGTTGGATAAGTACAAGGCTTGGCTCATGGCAAAAGGATTTGCACAGGTACATGGTTTTAATTATCAAGATACTTTTTCTCCCATAGCTCGACTAACCATAATTCGTAGTGTTTTGGCTTTAGCTGCCTAGGGAAGTTGGCTGATGTTTCAGATGGATGTGAAATCTGCCTTTCTGAATGGAGATCTCAAGGAGGAGGTATACATGGAACAACCACCAGGTTTTGAGATCCCCGGTTCAGAAGGTAAAGTTTGCAGACTGAAGAAGGCATTTTACGGGTTGAAATAGGCCCCACGAGCATGGTACCAGTGAATTGATGCCTACTTTCTGCAAAACGGGTTCAGGAGGAGCCCATCAGATGCAAACTTGTATATCTTCAGAGAAGGAGACAGGTGTATGATCGTGGTCCTTTATGTGGATGACCTTGTCATAACAGGGAACCATGAAGAGAAGATCTCACAGACGAAGCATTTGCTAGGAAGAGAGTTTGAAATGACAGCAGGACCTCGGACTGATGCATTTCTGTTTGGGGATTGAAGTTTGGCAAGAGCCAAAACAGATCTTCATTTCACAGCTGAAGTATGCTGGAGAGATACTGAAGGCATTTTGCATGGCTGAGTGCAAGATAGTTGGTATCCCTATGGAGGTTGACGCGAAGCTCTCAAACGAGGATTCATCATGACTGGTGGATGAAGCGAAGTACAGAAGGCTTGTGGGCAGCTTGATTTACCTGTGCAACACATGGCCAGACATCAATTTTGCGACTGGTGTACTAAGCAGGTTTTCCAATAAGCCCCGGGAGAACCATTGGAGGGCAGGGATGCAAATGCTGAAATACATCAAAGGCACACTTTCAAGATTATGGCATCACCTATACCAAGGGCAACATATTGACTGGATTCTGTGACTCGAATTGGGTAGGAGACATGGACAGCAAGAGATCAGTGATAGGATACTGTTTCTCACTTGGATTTGGAGTTGTGTCATGGGTCAGCAAGAAGCAACCCACAGTTGCTCTTTCTTCTACTGAGGCCGAGTACAAATCTGCATGCTTTGCTTCTTGCGAGGCACTATGGTTGAGAAGGATTTTGGGGGACATGGGTGCAGTGCAGAACAAGCCTACGTAGTTATCATGTGACAATCAGAGTTGCATGGCGATTGCAAATAACCCGGTGTTCCACGCTCGCATAAAACACATTGAGATTCAATATCACTTTGTGCATGAGCTCATCATGGATGGAGAGGTTGACTTGGTGTACTGTCTGACTATAGAGAATGCTGTGAACATCTTCACGAAGGCTCTTGGAAGAGACTTGCTGGAGAGGGATCTTCATCGACTTGGCATTGGGCTGAAAAAGTAAGTTCACTTATGAGCGGACATTGAGGGGGGGTGTTAGATATCAATGCTCCACTCTCATGTAACTACACGGGAACCAGCTAACTCTACTTGTAAGCCCCCCATATGAGGAGAAGGCATTTAAGTAGCTCGGTTATCTGGTAGGTCCTGGTTTGGACACCAGATGGGGGCCATGTGTGGCCTGATGGCTGGACAGCTTCAGACAGAGTTGGCACACCGCCAGCTAGGCTACATGCAATTGCAGGAAGGCATCCCTTGACTGACCGCACTGAGGGTAGACGGAGCATTTCTCGGGGCAGCCCACTCTCGGGTTGCGGGGCTCGTTTGGAGCCTCAAATGATCTCGGATGGCTCTGGGCCAAACAAACATCGTAGGTTAGTTACTTTGTTTTGTGCACCGATTCTATCGTACGGTCGATGGCGAGACCAACCCCCAGTCGACCGTTTTGGGTGGATTGGGTCGGTCACCCAATTGAGCCTAACCGACTATGACTGGTGGCTATATAAGAGCAAGCCTGTGAAGCCCATTTCATCACTAGCTATAGCAACCCTGATTCCTTAGCATCCAGCCTCCATCTTCTACTGTTTCCAGCATGCCATCGAAGCTTCTTTCACAAGAGCGCATGGTTGGGAGGCAGCGCCATCTATTGTATCAGTTCTACAGTAATCAAATTTTGATTCTCCATACTATCTTGTTTTCTCTCTTGCGTATGAGATCCTGTTATCTGTTGAGCACAGATGTTGTATTATTTTCTTACAAAGGGAATGGTGATGCAAAAGAGATGCCTAAAGCTTGTGATGCTGCTAATGTATGTCTTGAAGTCCAAAAGTTTACTGAAGAAGAAGAATTCACATGATACATTACATCTATTTAAATTTAAATTTCTAAAATGATGTTTCTTCATGTGTGTAGTAGCAAGTAGGAATGGAGAATCTATCCATTTGGAACAAGAAGGCATGGAGAATTCATAGTATTGACCCAAGGCAACCTACATGATCCATTCCAATGTGTTGTACATGAGATTATAAGAACTTACGAGTTGAATGTGAGATTCCAAATAGCATAGCAGTCTTTCTAAGGACTTAGTTGAGGATTCAAAGACCCTATTATTTGTGTATTAGAGTTGAAGAAGAGAAATAGGCTGTGAAGCCTCTTTGTAATACAATTTGAAATACAAACACCTATTTCTAATAATATTTTTCTATCTAAAGCAAAAAATTTTCATATATCTATGGCTAAATGGTGAATCTTTTGTTATGTCTATTTTAATTATTTGTTGTTTTTAATATTGCATCTTTTTTTATATCAGCTTGCACACAAAAGTCATATCACATTTTGATGTAACTTACAAGTTAATAAAATGTTGTTTGCTAAGTTTGGCCATTCCAATACATATGTAGAAGGGATTTGACCATGGCACCACATTGATTAGATGGAGTCTTTAAAAACCTTGCACACAAAAGTTATATCACATTTCGATGTAACTTACAAGTCAATAAAATGTTGTTTGCCAAGTTTGGCCATTCCAATACATATGTAGAAGGGATGACCATGGCACCACATTGATTAGATGGAGTGTTTAAAAACCAAAATTTGAGATTTTCCTACATCACCTTGTAAAGGATTGATACATTTCATGATTTTCTATGAAGAAATATAGATTTTGAAGAGGTAGACGAAGAAATTTGACAACTTTTGCCATTTCATTGTCAATTTTTGGCAAATGTAGGAGGAATTTGACCGCGGTGGAGAAGGCAAAGTTGGCCGGGACATCATGGGGTGTCCAAAAATGCAAAAACCCACCACGATGCGAATTTGGCCATTTGGACAGTGGCGAATTTGGCCATTTGGACACTGTCCAAATGGCCAAATTCGCGCCATGGTGGGTTTTTGCATTTTTGGACACCCCATGACATCCCGACCAACTTTGTCTTTAGTACCGTGATCAAATTCCTTCAACATTTGCCAAAAATGGACATTGGAATGGCCCAAATTGTCAAATTGCTTCATCTACCTAATTGAAATCCATGTGTCTTTATAGATGCATCAACTTTAACATAGATAAACATGTAAAAGAAAATATTTACAAAGTAACTTAGCAAATGATAGTTGGTCAATATGACAACTTATGTGCCTTGTAGCACAGCTCTGGTAAGACCCTTAGGCAATATATTCTCTATATAATTTCTTGCGCTTTAAAGGACCCTTGCAAACCCTTGTAGGTTGGCTATGTCAATGTAATTTTTAATTTAATCCAGAGGACTTTGATCTTCCACTACATCACCTTGTAAATTTTCATTTTCTTTGTTTATCTTGCCTTTGGAGCCACCTTTTAGGTTAGCTATGTTAATGAAATATTTGATTTCATATCACTAAATCACCTTGAAATAATTTGATGCATTACATGAGAAAATATATTTTTTGAAGAGGAATCTAGAAATTTCATTTTGTATGTTTTCTTAGTCATGGAGGTTGGCTATGTCCATGTATTCTTTATTTTAATTTTTAGGTTGGCTTCTATATCACCTTGTAAAGGATTGATGCACTTCATGATTTCCTATGAAGAAATATAGATTTTGAAGAGGTAGATGAACGAGTTTGATAACTTCAGCCATTTTGATGTCCATTTTTGGCAAATAAAGGAGGAATTTGACCACGACCGAGAAGGCAAAGTTGGTCAGGACATCATGGGGTGTCAAAAAATGCACAAACCTGCCACACCATGAATTTGGCCATTTGGACACCCTCCAGATGGCCAAATTTGCACTGTGGTGGGTTTGTACATTTTTGGACACCCCATGATGTCCTAACCAACTTTGTCTTCTGCGCCGTGGTCAAATTCCTCCTACATTTGCCAAAAATGGTCACCAAAATTACCAAACTTGGTCGAGAGTATTATTTTGACTTGGAATATTCATAATAGTTTCCTAAATTAATTTTACAAAAATATATATACAAGTAATAGAACTTAATTGCATGGAATATGAAGAGAATAGTAAAATATCTATAAATTTTGCGCTATAACTCCGATTGCAAATTTTTTTAGTTCAAAATCGAGAGCATGAGTAGCTCTATGATATTTGACTTCCCTGAATGTTCAAATTCAATGTAGAAGACCTTCAAAAATTAGTCACAAGTTCAAATTCAATGTAGAAGACCTTCAAAAATGTAATTACTTTGGATATGAATGAAGGAAAAGGGACAAGTTTGCATCTAAAAGGTTCACCTCTCTACACAACAAACTTGGAGGTGGTGTATTCAATACTCTACAATTCAAGGCGACATTACCTTATATTGAATTAACAACACATTCAAAATTCCAACCATGACTCAATCAAAATTATTGCTTATGACATGGTATCTTGCAAGGAAGAGAATGTGATAAAATGTACATTTTTGTATTATAATCTCTCCATTAAAATACAAAGACTCTTCATAGCCTATACCTCCTCTTTGCTACCTCTAATACACAGAAAAAAGAGGCTTTTGAAATCCCCAAGTAAGATCCTAATACTAATACCATTAAGGCTCTCCTATCAGGCTAGCCGGGCATAAAGTTTTTTACACCATTGCCAATGGGATACAATGCAATAGGGGAAGCCATGTGATGTGGATCACAATGATCAAGTTGTCAATACTTTGATACACTTCAGTAGTTAAGTAGGCCATTCTAAAATTGCATGTGGAAGACCACAACTTATCCTCCTGCTCGACTAATATAGTGCACCAATGAGAGGTCTCCAATGCCTCCTGCATCAATTCAACAACCATTACATTAGCAAACCTAACAAACCACATGATATTAAAAGACCATAAAATAAAAATCAATACATAGGATGCTTACCATCATGGCATTGTCTCCTTTAATGATGCAATCAAGGCAAATAGGTATAAACTATAAACTTTAGACATGAAAACTTTATACATATTACTTGAAAACTTTGGACACGAAACCACACAATAAAACCATCAAAATAAAATTCATCAATGCTTTTAATGTCCTCCAAGTCATGAAGAAAACCTATGCAAATTCCAAAATACCCAACCTACAATTTATGGAGAGCTTGTATTAGTCAAACACATTGTTTGATGTTGCACGAGGGATAAAATGGATATTTTTATGCATTTCTCTAGATTCTTGCCTGCTATTTCACCATTTCAAGTAAAGTTGAAGGAATATACATTTAGTTTTCCATGACTAAAAGGTATTCCTGCACATAACTTACAGACAGTCCATTGTCAGTTATATCAAAGATTCCACTACTTCCCACTCCTATGTTAAAATAGGATCTTGTAAAGAAGATAGGCAAGGAAGGCACATAGTCTAAGAAATACATCCTTCCTCTTGGGAAGCTTATGTGGACACTTGGCAAAACCTTCCATGACTATCTAGTTAGTCAATCTGTAAGTTCAAGTCATCCAATGCATTTTTCATGTTCTAGAACACACTAGAGCTTACAATATTTCCAACTTCTATCACTTTCTTCTTGACCATGCCTCTAGAACACACTAGAGCTCACAATATTGCCATCTTTGGCCACTTTGGTCACTTTGTTCCTGACCATGCCTCTACAACACACTAGAGCTCTCAATATTGCCAGCTTGTGTCACTTTCTTCCTGACCATGCCTCCAGAACACACTAGAGCTCAAAGCATCACCACCTTGTGTCACTGTGTTCCAGACCATGCCTATTGGGAAAACAATAGCTGTAGGAGAGGAAAGAGCAGTTGTATCCTATTTTAGAAGGAAAAGAAAGAGAGAGAAAGCTCCTATAGGAGAGCAAAGAGTTGATGTAGCAGAATCACAGTGAACTTGCCTATGAATGATTCAACTAGGTCCCACTCCTCCAGGTCCGAAGGGAAAACATCTGCCGCCATGAATAAGAGCTCTTAGAAACCAAACACAAAATTTCCAAATGCACCCATTACTTTTATAGGTGAAAAAGGTACATAGATAGAAAGGCTCATAGTGTGATGGTATCCTAGATTGATTGAATGATGGAGGAAGCCGCTTATCTTTTCCCATGTAAACATGTTGCACTTTTGCGAGCCATCCTTTCTTCCCAAACTCGAACTTCAAGATGCGCCCCTTCCACTCATGCAAGATGTCACCTCTCTTGCAGCTTATGTGGACCTTTGGCCGATCCTTTCATCACTATCCAGTCATTTAAGCTGTAGGTGCAAGGGATCCACTCATCCAATGCATTTCTATTGTTGTGGAAGACATAAGAGGTCACAGCATTGCGTGGTCTTGTAACCTTTCTCCTCACCATGCTTATAGAGGTTGCAACAGCAAGAATGGGACTTCTACACAAGGAAATGTAGCTCCAATAGAGGCACAAAAGAGGGAGAAGGAGATGGACAGAGTAGTAGAACAGAGGCACAGGAGAGGGAGAAGGAGAGGGATAAGAGTAGCTCCAACAAAGGCACAAAAGAGGGAGAAGGAGAGGGACAAAGGAGCAACAATAGAGGCACAGGGGAGGGAGAAGGAGAGGGACAGAGCAACAATAGCAGAAGCACAGGAGAGGGAGAAGAAGAGGGCTAGAGCCGCTCCAACAGAGGCACAGGAGAGGGAGAGGGGAGAGAGAGAGAGAGAGAGAGAGAGGAGCTGCAGCAAGCAGGCTAGAGTAGGAAGGAGCAGAGTAAGAGAGGGATGAGGGAAAATGTGTGGGATTTGGTTCAAATCTGAGTGATTTGGTAGGCTGGACAAGAACAGTGGGGGGAAGAGGCCTTAGAAAGAGGGAGGGGAGAAGAAAATTTCGCTAGAAGGGCCCTACCATCCCATTGAAGGTAGTTTTGGGCTCATGTGGGGGAGGTGCACCTGGTAGGAGGGTCAAACATGGGTTAAGAGGGGGGGGGATGGTTTGGGTAGTCCCTAGTGTAAGGGGAGCAACCAATGGGGGCTCTCTGCAGGCCTGCCCACCCTCCACCTCAACATACCATTGCCCCACACATTCTAGCACTCTCATTGGTACACCTCAAATCACTCCCTAATCCCTTGAAATTAGGAAACACTAATTGGAGGCCCTTTTGAGACCTCAATTCTCCCCTAATGATTGTACAGGGACGGTTCACAAGATAAAGCAATGCTTGATGGTCAGTGTAGAAGACAAAATCATTTGCCCCCAGTAGATAGTGCCAAAATCTTAACACTATACACCATTGCTAGGGCTTCTCTTTCTGTGGTGGTATACTTGATCTTTGCATCATTGAGTTGTCGACTGGTGAAGTAGAATGGGTAGTCTTTCTTATGTTCACCAGGTTGACAAAGCACACTCCCAATTGCAAACTTGGATCCAGCGGTATGAATATGAAAAATCAATATCCCAATTGGGAGATATAAGGATGGGTGCTGTGATTAGGTAACACTTTAAAAGCTCAAAGGCTTGGTCGCACTCTTCTATCCATATGAATTCCACTAATAATTTGTAAAGTGGTCTAGCTATCATGGCATACTGCAATATAAATCTTTTATAAAGGTTATGTTGAACCAGGAAAGGAGAATAAGGTTTGCCATCTCATGAAAAGTCTCTACGGCTTAAAGCAAGCACCCAAAAGTTGGTACAGCAGAATCAACAAGTATTTTACTGATTTGGGATACATGAAGTCCAATGCAAATCATACTCTCTACTACAAAGTTCAAGGGGAAGACATTACTATTGCACTTTTATACGTATATGATCTTATTGTGTCAGGAAGCAAGGATAGCTTCATCAGAAAACTTAAACAAGATTTCTCTACAGAGTTCGACATGAAAGGTCTTGGACTTATGCATTATTGTCTTGGAATTGAGTTTTGGAGAGATTCAGATAGCACACTCATGAGTCAGCTCAAGTATGTTGACAGTCTCTTGACGAAGTTTCATATGGCAGATTGCAAGATTGCAGCCACTCCCATGGAACAGAGTTTGAAATTTACTAAAGATTTAGAAAATCCTACAGTCAATGACATATACTACAGGTAGCTCATTAGATCTCTTATATATCTGACTATCGCATGGCCAGATATTTGTTATGCAGTAAGCTCACTAGCACAGTTTATGGTACAGTCTCATTGGAATGCAGCCAAAAGAGTCTTGAGATACATTAGAGCTATAAGATAGTTTGGGATAGAATACAAAGGAAGTCATCCACGGTTGCATGGATACTGTGACAGTGACTATGCCAGAGATCATGAGACCAGGAGATCAACATAGGGATATGCGTTTTTCCTTGGTCAAGGTGCTATATCATGGTTGTCAAACAAACAACCAATTGTTTCTTTGTCTTCTACTGAAGCAGAATATAGATCACTCACTACAGGTGCATGTGAGGCTATATGGCTCAGAAGACTATTGTCAGAAACAAATTACTTGGATGAGTCAAAGCCAAAAACAATATACTGTGATAATCAATCGGCTCAAGCATTGGCCAAGAATCCAATATATCACTCCAAGACAAAGCACATTGATGTTAGACAGCACTTCATCAAAGAAAGAGTGTTACTTGGTGACATCACATTGTAGCATTGCGATAACAAAGAGAATGTTATCGACATCTTTACCAAACCACTTGGTAAAGAGCTATTCGAGAAACACCAATTAGCTCTTGGTTTGATGGAGAGGAAGGAAATTCCCATTAAAGGGGTGTGATGGAATGTAATGTTCAGTCCTTCTTCGATTTCCCAGAATCAGCATCTTGAGTTAAGGCCTACTTCATGATGTTGATCTTGAGGGAAGGTGTTGAGAGTTCACACTCAACATCATGTGATCACGTGTGCATAGCACCATCATGTGATCATATGTGCATAGCACTAACCCAATAGAGTGCTATAAAGGAAAGGGTTAGATCCCCTACCCCTAACCCTAAATGGGTTTGTATATAATCTATTTTTTCAACTAAATCTAGTATGTTTTTAGTGTGCAGTTAGTCATTTGTGGTTTGCTCTCTAGCTGTGGCTTCTCTCCTCACCTCTACTCTTCTTCTCTCCCCTCGTCATATTTTGTCAGAGGAGCCTCAGTCGTATGCAGAAGCGCTAGCCAAAAGTGTTGGTAGCGGATTATCAGATTTGGATGATGAGACAACATCAAAACTCCTCCACGGTGAAGCCCAAAAGAGAGCTAGGTGCGAAAGCAAGAAGAAGCACTCCATTCCTTGTAGGATCATGTTGGGAGTTGTTAAGCCCGAGCTCACGAGGTTGGCTAAAGGTGGCATTTATGTGCTTTGTTTTTCACAGGTAGGGTTCCCTCGCTACCCGAGTAAGAGGAGTTCCTCTCCTTCAAATGTGCCATTCTTTCCTTGGGGTTTGCTGCTAGATTTTTTGGGAAAGGATTTTTCCTGGTTTCTTTGGCTCCATAAGAGCTCAGAAATGAGCTGGTCAGCAAATCCTTTGTCTTCTATGGTTACTTGGTGCTGGTCATTCGGTGGAGTCCCCAGTTCAGCATTGATGAGTTCCTCTACAAGGAATGCGCTAGTTGGGATGATTTCTCCAACTTTCCAGCCATGCTTGGAGAATCGGTGGAGCATCTTGCAGCATCGCTAGGTCGTGTGCTTCTTATCCCCCCCCATCAAGGTCTCTATTTAACCTCAAAAAATTCTGGATTCTATGGGACAAGGCTCAAGATACACCAGACTATGTGGAGATCGTTACACAGGATGGTGTCATTATCACTTAGCAGGTTTTATTTGGGGCATTTCCAAATTCATGTTATATCTACAGGGATTCTTTCCACTTTACTCTCAATTGCTTGAAGAGAGCGGCAAATACATGGTTGGTTGTGGGTGAAAGAGAGGATGTGCCCTGAGTTGAAGAGCAGGAGAAGATGGAACCTCCTGTCGCCCCTGTTTTACTGACACTCAGTCGGTTAGCCCTACTCGGGTTCGCTTCCTTAATCTCCCCCCGATGAAAAGATAACCACTTTACGAATGAGTCGGATGGACTGTGGAAGGTGGTCGGGCATAAGGGGAAAAAAAAGAACTCAAGGCAAGAAGCCCCTGTGCTCACGGACCCTCAATTTGTAGTAGAGAAATTGCCTAGTCGACCCCCCCTCGGATGGTGAAGGTAGTCAAAGTCACAGTAAAGGAAATATCAGTCAAAATCATCCTCCAATTGGTGAGTTACCAGAAGGAAGTTTTACAGGTAACTCCACGAGAAATGCTGCCTATGGAGCTTAGCACATGGGAAGAAATAGGATGGGAATGGGAAATGGTGGTCCCAAGTGGTCCCATGCATATTTCTATCCTATTCCCATCCCACCATGTGCTAACAAAAAAAGAACTAGGGATGGGTTTAGGAGAAAGAGGACACATGGCATCATTTCATGTGTTTAAGAGGTGGGGACCTTGTGGGGACAAGGACACATGTCATCCTTCCATGTTTTTGAATCCCTAAAAAGGGGGAACCCATTTTGGCTGCCAGGGTCTAGAGGCCATGCTCCAGGATGGGAGAAAAAGTGGCGACTCCCATTCTAAATCCATCCTAGACCACTTGGTGTAGGATGGGAGTAATGATGACAAAAAGATTCCCATCCCAAACCCATGCTAGCCCCATCCACGTGCTAAGGCCGTATGTGGAGGTAGAGGAGGGGGTTCTCCTTGATGCCTATCACAGGAAAAGGGTATTGAAGACATGCCCCTGATAAAAGTATGCTTAGAGATTCTAATCAGATTGCTGGCCTTTCGCTATCTAGGTCGGTTTCCAAAAAGATTAAGGATGTTTCTCGTGGAGTGAGGTAAGGAAAAGAGAATCGTTTTCAATTTTTACGGGATGCATATAAAGGATTGTCAATCAATAAGGTGACTTTTCATCCATTATGTGGTAGCCTTATTATGGTAAGGATTCTTTATTGGAACATACGCGGGTGTTGTAGTCCAATGAAGCAAATCGTATGCCAGTCGGTATTGAGGCATTCTAAGGCTGATATGTGTATCCTATAAGAGCTAAAGTGTAGGTTTGTAATCTTCAAAACCAAAACCTTCCCGATGAGAGAGACAGGCGGATGTGCTATACTTGTTAAATCAGCACTTTTGGCTAAGGAACTTTTCGGCATGCTGAAGGTTTTTATATGGCTGTGAGTATTCGTGTGACAGTTTTAAATCCAATGTTCTCTACTTGTATGATGTGAACACTCCGGGAGACTGTGTAGCATGTTCAGTGGATCTAAAATCTCAGCTAACTCATGACAAGTGGTTTCTACCGGGTAATTGGAACTTCATTGAAGCACAGAGGGATAGATCTCATCCATCACATACATTAGGAGGTGCTGAAATTGAACTGTGGGAGGAGATTTGCTATGAGTTCAGATTAGTTGACTGTGTGGAAATCAATCTGGAGGTTTTAGAGGTTCTTCTTGCAGAATAAGAGCACAATTAGGGCACAACGAGTCAAAGAAAAGAAGGGAAAGCGATGAGGAAAGGAGCGAGCAAGGAGGGGCCATCGTGGAGGCAGCAAGAGAGGAGGAGAGAATAGAGAAGAAGGGTAGGGAGAGCGATGAGGAAAGGAGCGAGCAAGGAGGCAGCAAGAGAAGAGGAGAGAGGGAGTCAACCAAAAGCCTCCAATGCATGAGTGGATACAATAGAGGCGACGTCATGAGGGGTAAGAGTGAAGGAAAGCTCTGGAAGCTCCGAGAGAAAAGACATAGTATTACACGACAGCACTAATTTTACTTTAATTGTTTCCGCAAAGTTAAACTTAGCTTAGAGACCTAATTAATAGGAATTTTCATCAAAAGTTCTCTAGGGCACACATTCACATATTAGGCCTTTAGTTGGTGGGATGTCCTTTTTGCCACAAAATCATTGAAGTCAAGAACTCACTAGATTTGTCGGAAATTTTTAGGAAAAAAGGGTTGGGCATACATGTCCATTTCTGACAAAGCTACCAGTAGATGACACATACTCATGATTAATGCTATAGGATTTCAAGCCTCTGCGGGCTAGTGAGTGGCTAAGTCATTGCTAGTTTGAACAAGAGCAAGGCTATGGCAATGTAAGTATAGCGATGCAAAATTGGATATCTGGAGGATGAATCTTGTTCTTGTTACCTTATTGTGCTAGTACAAGGTCATATCATCGCATTGGTCTGTTGCATATTCTCTGCATTGATTTTGACGGTCCTTTTACATATAAATCTACCTAGCATCAAATGGGGAACGGCCATTTCTAGACATGCTTGAAAACCATATTAGAGCTAGCATAATCTAGATGATGAACAGTGAATATATATTTTATCAGATTTCTTGAACGAATTTTTACAATGTAAGCAATGAAAAGCACCTGATAGGGAAAAACGATTCGTATGTTAAATGGATCATTAACGCTTCCTCTTAAGAACCTTCCCTATTTTATCCTCGAGGATGTCATAGTAGCTAGTCCTTGCTATGCGTGATGGAGTTTATGGTTTTCAATCTTATGAATGACTCTCGTGAGATTGAAACTGCACTATGTTGTGTTTTTAGAGGATGAGTTGGGGAATGTTCCTAGATTCATCTAGGTATATGCTTCTGCCGTATTAGCGGACATGCAAATTTCACCTTGTGACATCTTCGTCCAAGTTGCGGCTTGCTGGTATTACGATAATTCTTTCTATCTTAAATGGTGCGTTGCCCTATCAGCTAGATTTAGATTTAGATGCTCGTTTGGGAGAGACTAAAATAAAATCGTTTAGACTTCACAAGTAGTTGTAGCTTGAATGAAGAGATTTGGACTACTTTTTAATTAGCCTTCTCCTTTAGTGCTAGCCTTCATCATGGCTGAGTTTGCCCTTCACCTCCGGAGTGCAAACAGAAACTCAGTACGAAGACTTTGTATAAATGGATGCTCAAGTATGTGTGGGTGTGTGGATTTGTATGTGTGAGAGCATACTTTTATACTATGGTCTACACCCATTGTTGGGCACTGATGACGTCAGTGGTGATGTCATAGTAGCTAGTCCCTGCTATGCATGATGGAGTTTATGGTTTTCAATCTTATGAGTGACTCTCGTGAGATTGAAACTGCACTATGTTGTGTTTTTGGAGGATGAGTTTGAGAATGTTCCTGGATTCATCTAAGGCCCCTTTTAACACTTTCTCAAGTACATGGCTAATTGGTTACGGTATGGCTTAGCAAATGTTAACTATTCCACCTGAGTGACATTCCCAATCCTTTTTTTAAAAGACATTGCCAATCTTGGAATACCCACTTGCAAATAGTGTTAAATCATATATTGCTCTCAGCAAAGAACGATTGATAAACATAAGTTGATGGAAAATTGTGGCATTGGATTTCGGAAATTTGGAAACATGACTCACAACCAAGGGGATTGAACGAGAGGACAAACTACAGATTTGGTTTGCATGTAGGCCAATATTCCATCTAGTCCCATTTCTCGCCCAATGCCACTCATCTTGTAGCCTCCAAATGGAAGGTTTTGATCAATCACCAAGTATGTATTGATCCACACTGTCCCTGCTTTCATTGACCTAGCTGCCCGATTTGCTATGTTCAAGTCGTTTGTCATTATACCTGCTGCTAGACCATAGCTCGTCTGATTTGCCCTCTTTATGGCTTCTTCAAGATCCCTGCATGCAAATTTTGCAAGAATTAGTTACATAATGCTCACAGAAACCGGCAAACTATGTACAACAATTTTCAAGTCCTAAAACATGCTTTGAAAGTTGAAGGTTTCTCTATTTACAAATGTAAAACGCTCGGGGGGGTCACTATGTATAAACCCTCTATATCACGTGCGTTCAAGGCCTATATTTAAAGTCCCTTATCTGTAAAAACTTTCATTAATAAAATGTACCCCTTTTCTATACAAATTTTGTAAATTTTTTCCAAAACTATTTTAAATAGTCTCTTATGTATATTTATTTCTGTAAATTTTAGAAATAAAAAAAATCCTTCTGTTGAACTCACGTGATAGGGTTACATATGATAAGTGACCCCCCCGAGGTAAAACGTCTCTATCAACACTCAATGATTATGTTCTCATCTATTCTGAAATATTATATGGGTCCTTGCACCGTTTATGAGCTCACAAGTGTGCTTTAATGTTTCTACCTCACAAATGATTCATACCATCTTACGTCCAATTCAACACTGAAAGCAAGGCTAGCATTGAGTAATCTTACTTGAACTTCAATACGGACAGGACTGGACCGAAAATCTCTTCCTGAGCTACTTTCATGTCGTCCTGCCATGCCATAACACGGAGAGTATGTGAAAATGTTTGTGCAATGCTTGTGTAATTAAACTAGCAGGATTTCTTTTCAGTATGTGAGTCGGTTACACAGAGAAGTTTTCAATCCAACCATTGGAGATTTTTAATTACCTGGACATCGCCCAAGATTGTGGGCTCTATGAACAAGCCATCCTCTTTGACTTTCTTACCCCCAAGAAGCAGCTTCGCTCCTTGTTTTTTCCCCGACTCGATGTAGAACATAATTCTTTCTACTTGTTCGCTAGAAATCTGTGAAAGGCACATGACATTAAGCTCGATCAGGAAAAGTCATGATGGAACTGTGATATTCATAAAGATTTCGATCATCGGTTTTGTACCTGAGGACCATGCTGCACATCCGGCTTAAAAGAGTCCCCGACCACACGTTTCTTCGCTCGGACAACGGCTTTTTCAATAAATTGATCGTATATGCTCTCATGGACGAACAACCGAGAGCTTGCTATACATGCTTGACCCTGGTATTCGAAATCGGGGAGTTAGCACGCCACAATCACCGTGATATGACAGCTAATGAATTATTTTTTGTGCAACCATATTAATCTAGAACATCCTGTTACCGCATTTATGAAGATACCATTGTGAGAGATTTCTACAGCCGCGTCAATATCTGCATCCTTCCAGATAATCAAGGGGGACTTGCCTCCCAACTCTAAGTTCACACCCTTCAAGTTACTCTTAGCAGCAGCCTCCATCACGAGTTTCCCCACGGCTACAGAACCAGTGAAGGATACCTGAATGTAGACAGCAAATCGGTCCAGTCAATCACGTTGTGTGCAATGCTCGCATCCTCATGCATGATGCTCGTTGTAAACTACGCTCATCATGTAAAGCTTGATTGATAGGAAAGGCAACCTTCTCGATGTCCATATGACTGCTGATAGCTGCACCAGCTGTAGGACCATATCCAGTGACCACGTTGAAGACTCCGGGTGGTATACCTGCCTGGAGCACGAAGTTTCTCTCGTATATTATAAATTTATGTGATACGATGCGTAGTATTGATGAGCTATACTGAATGGGAGCCCCTTTTAGAATGCAACATTTCCAATCCACCTCCCCTAAGATTACCTCCAATGTGAGATTTGCAAGGTAAAGCGCTGTTAGTGGCGTCTGCTCAGCAGGCTTTAGAACCATGGTGTTGCCGGCTACAAGTGCAGCAGATAGCTTTATGATGGTAACATTGATAGGTGCATTCCAGGGAACAATCGCGCCCACAACACCACAAGGCTCGTACAATGTGTAGGCCAAAAATGGCCCATCGGCCTTAATTGTCGATCCTTTGATTTTGTCTCCCCATCCTATCGAGATAAGTCTCGAACATTAAGATGGAATCAAGGTGCAGCTGAAACTAAGTCCCTCAAATCTGGGTAACACGCTCTCTAAAACTCTCTCCCTCAACGACATCCAAAACGGGAAAGGAAAGAATACATTTTTAATTACATAGAAATTCAGATAGAGTCCCTCCAGGTTTCTTGACCCTTGGCACTCGCCGTTAAAGATGTAATAGAAAACATAGAATAACGATTGGGGATTCAAGACTTACAATTCCGGACTGAGTGTCTCGTCTGAATGATGCAGACATAGATTATATGAGCAGACTTTGATTCTAGGAATAATTGAGCTTTCGGTAGGACAAGATCTAAGCAAAGCAACAGAATCCTTAGCTCATTAGAATTAATCCAGATAAGTAAGTGCCTTTTGACATGGAGTACATGTACTGCAGACGTAGCTTTATGAACAATTAGGATCCGTCTGCTTCCTTCCAGACAGCTCTTTCTCCTTTGTGGGATACAACGTAGTTGTAGGGTTGGCTTGGGCTTAAAATTTTCTAAATTTCGCGTTTGAAACTTCAAACTTTTTGCTGCTGTTAGACATTTTGAATTGAAATTGTCATGTAAGCTTCTGTTTCATTGAGAGGTGCGTGAATGAGTATTTACTTCACGTGAGTGGGAGTGAGAGAGAGAGAGAGAGAGAGAGAGAGAGAGAGACCTGCACAGGATCTGAGAAATTTCACTGCCAAGGGAATCGACATGAAGCGCGATTGCATGATGGGCATCCCATTGTCCAATGTCTCAAGAGCTGAAAGCTCTTCGATGTGCTGCTCCATCAAGTCCGCCAACTTATACAGAATTGCACCACGTTCCTGTTAAAAATAGAAAAAAAAGTCTTCAAACCGATATATGTGTGTGATTGTGTGTTTAGATGTGTGTGTGTGTATGAGAGAGAGAGAGAGAGAGAGGAAGGATCGTTACATAGCCTGTCATGCGAGGCCAAGCGCCCTCCTCAAAGGCCTTGCGGGCCGCTTTAACTGCTACATCCACGTCTGCCGCATCACCCTCGGCAATGTGAGCAATGACTTTCCGTGTGCGGGGATCGTGAGTAGGAAAGGTCTTCCCTGCAAACGATGCAACATGGTATTGGGAAAGTTATAGGGAGAGGGCGACAACAAAGAGCGAGTCTTCGATTAGTTACGGGTTGGTACGCCACATGCAGGAACGGGAGGAGAATATGATCAGAAGCGAGATCGAGCATGGAAGAGGTGCGATATATAACCTGAGAGGGCGTCGACGAAGTGGCCATTGATGAACAATTTGGTGAATGTGGGAAGGGCAGGGGGTTGAAGGAAGGAGTCGGCCATGGAGGCCGAGGGCCGTACTGAGGATGAAGAGTAGTCGAAGCGAAGAGACGATGATGAGGAAGACTGTGGAATTGGCAACCAATTATATAAGGAGGTGCGCAATGGCAAAGCTGCAATTCCTCGGAGCTTTGAGGCTTGACTTTGGAGCTTTGATGCTTGACTTTGCAGCGAATCTTACTCGCACATATCATTCCAACAATATCTAAATATTGGAATGATATGAGCAACTAAGATTCTTCCACAAAATATCTCTCTCTCTCCCCAAAACAAAATTATTCTCTCTCTCTCTCTCTCCCCCTCTCTCACACACACACACACACACTCAAATGTGAGTCTTCCAAATGTAGCCCAAATGATCTTATTTTATTTTTGATTTGTGCTATACTGCCCTTGCAAAGCTCGCGATTGGGATGAGTAGATCGATGGAATTTTGAAACTTTCTGATCTCCCGAAGTGCCACCATCCCTGACTTGAATCTATATCGCCTCACTCGAGGAGGGCCTCTTTGCCCTTGATGTAGAGGACCTCTTCATGTATGTTGAGGGCCTTTTTTTCCTAGACCTGGAGCTCGGTGTCCTCTTCCCCATTGACGTGGATCCTATTTCTCGGCCCTTGACTTAGTCCTCTGCTCTATCCTTCTCTGTTCCTCTTCTTTGCGCTCCTCCTTTGTGCTCTCTGAGTCATCCGCCTCTGCATAATGATCCTATTGTGCCTTCCTCTGTCCCTCTGGCTACGGGCCTGTCCCTTGCTCCCTATGTGGCCTCCAGAGTGGCAGTTTCTCCCTTCGACAAGGATCATTGGGGGGAGAGGGGGGGAGGCTATCAGTCTCTATCTCTGAGTTTGGAGGTCTAAAGAGATCTAGATGCTTGTGGACTGTGCCGATGACATCTATCTGATGATTAAAAATGCCATACAACTCTGCCTCTCTACTCGAATGATGAGTAGAAGCGACGAAGTCATGGTATGCCTCGCAGGATGTGGGCATTGGAGGTTTGTGGAAGATGGCAAGAGCAAGCTGTCTAGGAGGTGAGGATAATAAAGGCTATGTCATACCTAATGGCCCTTTATATAGTTGACTTCAGTCTCTTTAAATACCTTAAAAGTCCGACTACAATTTAGGTAATAAAATATTGGACAATGTAATATATTGGCCATCATATTCCACTCCCGCCTCCCCTGCCACACAAAATAATGGATTTTTTTTTTTTGAATTCAGGGGGCCCTATGTTAGTACAAATGACACCACACATAACAAAAACTATTACATTTAGTCAAAGAAAAAAAAACACAGTTTCAAAACTTTTACATTTATTCAAGTGCTATTATGACACACTTCAAAAACTATATGATATTTTCAAAACTATTACAACACACATCAAAAACTACTAATTTTATTAAGTATACTCATTGCCAATACAAATGACATCACACTTCAAAAACTATTACATTTACTCAATACCAGTATGAATGCACAAGTTACAAGGAGGCTTCCATTTCTCAAGCATTGATGTTCGTTTGAGTCGCCTTCTTACTCTCTTCCCATTTAGTGTAAAGAAAAAATCACTATCATTAAAGGTGACAGCGATGTATTCTCGAACGTGCTTCAAGCTCCAGCTACTTCTATGAACTCAAGATATTGGATATCCCCATTGGACATATCTACCTCTACCTCTATGGTGTCCACTACATCACAATCCATAGGGTCACATTGTTGGGTTTTGTAATACAAAAAAAGGACTTAAGGTAAAGGTTCAGCATGTGTACATGGCTTGAGACATGAACTTGGATCCTTCCAATCAAACTTGCTTTCCTTCAAACTGTATCTCTCTTTTACATTAACTTTTTTTCATTTTCAGTTCAATTGTGTATTCTAATGATTTTATGTGAGCATGCATTTTGAGAGAGGGTGTCTTGTGGTGATAATAGAGGGGGAGGGGGGGAGGGGGAGAGAGAGAGAGAGATGGAGGGTTTGAGGGGTGTTAAGGGGAGATAGTAGAGGGGAGAGATTTGTGAGTGAGGGAGAGAGAGAGAGAGAGAGAGGTGTGTGTGTGTGTGTGTGTGAGAGAGAGAGAGAGAGAAGTGTGTGTGAGAGAGAGAGAGAGAGAGGTAGAGAGTGAGAGAGATAGATTGATTGGCCCATTAACATCTTTCTTTGCTTTCTATGTAGATATATTTCCCTCTACCAAAGTTGAAACCCAAGTCTCACAGCAATATTTCAAGCTTTCCATTCAAATATTGGGGAATTAATGTTCTCAGGATGGAGTGCTACCTCCTTAACAAAGTCTAGTATTTTTTTCTATAATTCATGTTACCAAGTTCATCAAAGAGAAAATGCATATAAAAGCCTACGTCCTATTCCTCTGCGTAACTTTGATAGTCCAGAATGGCCTCTTCCTTATCCATTCTCTATAGATGCATTTAGAATGAAGATGGGATCAGATATTCAATCATCAATGAAGTTTACTTTTGGTTCAAAATATGTGGGTGTTAGTTGGTTCATGCCCTCCATTACATTTTTTTTTTTTCAAATCAATCTTCATTCACAAGACAAAGGCCATGTGGGTATGAAAAGGCCTAGAAAATGAATTTCTTAATAATATTCTATACCCAATGTGGGATGTTAGGGAGGGTTTGTCGAAGGAGACCATTTTTTATGTATACTTACTAAAGAAAGTATAGTAATAAGATATCAAGTAGTGCGGAGTATTTGCTACATGAGATACGCTTATAAACATTCGAAACTTTCTTTGCTCTATCCTTTCTAGAAACCTTGAAGGGACCTATTGCAGATGGTTGCATTGTGACCCATGACATTAACCTAAACTCTTGAGGGATCCAAATATCACTATTTTCCTTCGAAATGTGATCCACACAAGATTGAATTGATAGCTTTGCCCTAGGGGAAGGGGAGTGCTTCACCATTGTAGAAATAATCCTAGAATAGGACCTCCAAATTAGATATCAGCTAGCTTGGGAGGCAAGAAAAGAATAGAAGATGACTTACTCGAGTCATCCAACCTTAATGTTTTTATACACTACCCGTTTGATAAAACATCCTTTGGGCTACAAGGGTTGTCTCAAGATTCAGCATCTCAATGCATATTCTCCTTATTAGAAAGTAGGTTTTGGGTGTGTGTTCAAGGATAAGATTGATAAGTAGGGACTACAGTGCAGGTTGCAAGGTGGTGTAGGTTGCTAAATTCAAAGATTTGCATGAGGGAGGTGTGAAAATTCAAAATTTATGGGAGTAGCAAAATTTTTAGCCACTGTCGAGGTTTCCCCCCTCTGGCTATACATGTCAGCAGAATTAGATATCCCAAGTAAGCACAATGTGGTCTAAATTTCTTTAAAACACAAATTGGCCAAAGGGCATGCTATTGGGTGTGATGCTATGTATGATGAAATGCAATAAATTTTGGCATGCTTGTGAGCCATATAACAAGAAAGTACGTGGAAAAAGAACCAATAAAAAATTGTAAATAGATTTGGATTTATTAAAAGATCTTTGCACATGCACAAATTGGACATTTTCAACTTTTTCATTCTACGGTGAATCTAGATACCATTATCACTATTATGTCTCAATGTTTTAAGATCACCATGTATTAGTCCCACTTGTTTGGATTCCAATCCAAAATTTTAATTCATTTTGGTTTTCAACAAATCAAGAAACAATTATAAAGTGTGTCCTCGAATGGGTGCATGGATGTTTTTATTGAAGTTATGCTTATATATTAATATAAAATCTTGGCGAAAGTTTTTCGAGTTCATTTTTAAGTTTCACTATACTAATCAAATGTATTATACTTTTATATATTTTCTTTTGAATTTCAAAGTAAAAAATTTAAATCGTGGTGAAACTTTATTTTTTTTTCAATAAAATATTCAAATCCTCGCGAATGTTTCAAACATTTATTTTTATTAGGGTATACAAACTTTCAACATCAATATATAATTTTAGCTTCTAACGAAACTAATATGAAAAAATCATCCATGAATGGGTGTGCATAATTTAAGTACAAGGCTGGAGGCCCCTTAAACCATACCTAACGTTCTCAATTAGGTGTGTCCTTGGGTCGAGGAGAATCTCACATAGTGTACTTTTGAATGATTACTTGGCTGCATGTATATGTAGAATAGAATTTTGATGTTTTTGAATAATTTGTTATATCCTATACTCTTTAAAATGCATGCTTCACATGCAACATAGCACTTGCAATGATTTAATGGTCTCATTTCAAATCTGAATTCCTTCTTTTTTGGTCTCATGTTCAATATTAGAATGTGTACTACAACTTGAAGACAAAGTTTGTCAAATTTCCATGTACACCCAATCAAACAATGACCCCACATTTATATGACCATTTTTTATCTTTCAAAATTTTGATTGGAAAATTCCTTCTTTTGATCAACGGTCTTCTTCCTTTATCCCTTCACAAGTGTCTAACTTGGGTGCAGTAGAAGCACTTGTTTTGGTGCTTCCTTATTTCCTTGTTATTACTATTAGAAGTGTCCCCATCGTCCTCAAATTTACAATTCTCATCTAGGTCTTGAGAGTCACTAGGCTTTCCCTTCCCTATGCCTTTGATCTTGTCTTTAATATTGATTATGTTGTCATCAGATCCAACATATTTCTTCTCTCATTCTTTCTCCTACAAAAGAAAAGGAAATAGCTCCTTGCCCACTGGTGGGAACTGCTGCCCTGCAATCATAGTTGTGACAAACCCTTTGTAGTTCTTGGGATGCTAGCCATCCGTGGTGAATACATATTTTGATCAACTGTAGAGAGTTGATCCCTCACCACATTCATCTTGATGATGTGCTCCTAAATCAAGTCCCCCTCATCCATGTGCATGCTGTACAACTTTGTCTCAAGGTGTCAAATCCTCTCATCAATGTTTTTCCTCATACATGTCCTTCAAGATGGCCTATCCAAAGCATGTTTTATTTGCAAGATGAATATTGTAATTCCATGTAGAAATAATGAGACACAAATGTAGTTGTTTATTCATAGAGTGGTTATATATATAGGCAAATGCCTCCATGTAGGTAGATCCCAGATCCCCAATCATCTCCCTAATTATCTCAATCAATCACCTCCTATGATCACTCACTCATCACATCACACCAACCTAACACACCTAACTAGAACCTTTTAGCACACCTACACTCACACACTTCTTGCATAGGACTCCAATCCCATAGGCACACACACACACACATCAATTTGCCCCTAAATTCCCCCTCACAAATTAATGACCTCATCCCTTAGCAGTAGTACATGGGATGCTCCATGGCTTGCCCACTATCATGTGGCAACACTCATGGCCCCAACCTGTGACTCACTCAAAGGATTCTTGGTTTACAACTAAGAGATGGACACAGACTATGTATGTAAAGCCCAATGAGTCCAACAAGGAAAAATCTCAAAAGGCTAACAATCATTTAAGGATGGACTATCCATGGCAAACAACCATTATTGACCTCATACACATAACTCAGAAAGCATATGGATCCTTACCCTTGTCAGATTTGACTTGGGTGTTGTAAGCAGTGACAGCTTGAGTTTTGACATTCTCTAGTTCTTCTTCTTCTTCAGTTCATGCTTCCTCAACAAGATTGGCTGAACATCTCTTTTTGGCATAACATTCCTTTTCAAAGTGTCTAGGTTTGCCACAAAAGTTACATTTCATTTGCTCTTTCCCTTGAAGTTGCTTAAGTTTCTTTTGGCCAAATATGCCCCTTCTTTGTAATCACTTCTTTTCTTGATCTTTCTCTCCTCCTCTAAGAGTGATGCTTCAATTTCTACCAGACTTATCTTTGGAATATTGGTGAGTGTGGTTACAATAGTGCCATATTCTTCATTGAGACTTCTAAGTAAGATGGCAATGACAATATCTTCATCTAAACTTGATGCTAGATAACTGTGTCAAAATTCTCTTCATTGAATTTAGATGTGAAGAGATGGACTCCCCCCCTCCTCCCCCCTATCCAATCTTAAGTCAAAATAGTTGATAAGCAAGCTATACATAGAGCATCTTCCTTGTGCTCCAAACACATGCTCAAGATGAGTCCATGTAGCATGAGCAATCTCACATCTATCAATGTGATGAATAAAGGAATCACTCAGACCAAGAGCAATTATATCAAGAGCTTTTTCATCTTTTGGAAGCCATGAAGCTTCTCCTTCTCTAGTCATAGGTTTAGTTTCTTTGCCATTTGCTACCTTCCATATTCCATTTTTCATGAGAATAAACTTCAGTTTTGTTTGCCAAGTGTGGAACCCCTCTCCTTCAAACTTATCTATTTTCAATGTGGAAGCCATTTAGGAAGGTCTTACCAAATAAATGGCAGTGTCTAATCCCTTTAAAAAAAGTCAATCTTTCTAAACAAAAAAATCACCTTCAGCATATAGATGCAAATTGCAAGATAAGAATTCTGAAAAACCTAATTGTTTAACATAATCATAACCAGTTGGTTTCTCCCACAACCTCTTAACTGGATTCTTCTTCACGTTGCACTTTGTCTTTATAGCCTTCTTGATTTTGGAAGAGCTTTGAGAACTTGCGGTTGGCATGTTGTCAAGAGATTAGCACCAATTGAACTAACATTCTCTGAACTGAAATGACATACTTTGAACTGATTTTTGGAAGAATAATCTCTAAACTGAGTGTTTTACTCCTTAAGCATTTAGTGTAGCATAAAACACTCCAAAAAATACACTAGAAATGCTTGTAGAGTACATGTAAACTTGGAGGATGAAATTCAAACAGATGAGAGCAGATCTTTGAGGGATTTTGTTGCATAATGAAAGATATAGGACTAGAGAAGAACTAGTACTAAGCTTGGGCAACATGTCACATCAGGTCGCCATAGCCAGAAGCTCTAATGTCGACTGGTTTTTCGTTAAGTATGCCTCAATTACTAGAGCATTTGCCTTCAGATTTGAGCTTTGAATAGCTCTTGGTGTCTCCCAACTTCCTCTAAGAGGAATTACCAAAATATAACTCTAGCAGGTTGCATTTCAAGAAATTGCATAGACTATAAATATTGTCGGCATGGGCTGTAGGAGCACTAACTTCACAATTCCTCCAAGGTGGAGGTGTGCCCTAGTGAGGGGAAGTTACAATAGAAAGGGCTTGGGAAATGGTGGACTGTAGGTGGATAACAAGCTTAAGGAAATTTAGGAAGGAAAGCGGGGGAGAAAATCTTCATTTGGGGAAGATGAAGAATCTAGGAGAATCTTAGTGGAATCCAAGAGGACTCAAGGAGGCTCTAAGAAGAGAACTCAAGGAGGCTCATGGAGACTGAGTGGCTCTGATACCACGTGTAATTCCATGTGGAAACAATGAGACACAAATGTAGTTGTTTATTCATAGAGTGGTTACATATATAGGCAATTGCCTCCATGCAGGTAGATCCTAGATCCACAATCATCTCCCTGATTATCTCAAACAATCAATCACCTCCTATGATCACTCACTCATCACACCAACCTAACACACCTAACTAGAACCTTCTAGCACACCTATACACTCACACACTTCTTGCATAGGACTCCAATCCCATAGGCACACACACACACACACACACACATCAATTTGCCCCTTCAAATACATAGGAGAACTAAATATTCAATCATGCCAATGATAATGGAAAGGGCCTCTAAAGTCCCAATCCCTTATTATAATGATATCTAGTAGTGTCACCACTCTAGCTACATTTGTGATATTCTTCGCATTAGCTCTGTTCCTGTGGTGATTTCTCAACACATGCAAACCATCAAATGGCTCCGTATCTTCATCTTCCACATTGGGTACTAACTTCTGTCAAGATTAACAAATTCCCCAAGTTGGGCACGGGTAGTCTAGAGTACCTTCCATGACAAGGAAATGAGGGCTCAAGGAGTGTAAACCTTTCTAAATTTGAGTCACTCTCCTCCTCACAAGGGTGCCTATACTTCAAACTAAGAAGTTTAATATTACAACCTTGAACAAAGATCTTACTTTCCTAAGATTGTCACCTACAAACTCCCAAAACTTACATTAATGTTCCTTGGCACTCGTAACACCATGTTGGGAAAAGTAGAGTGGTGGAGGAGAAAGAGAGAGAGAGAGAGAGAGAGAGAGAGAGAGAGAGAGAGAGAGAGAGTAGAACAATAGTGTATTCTTGTCTAGGGATGGAAATCATATCCAAAATGTATGCATAGTGTGCCACACCCTATCAGCAAGATGTTCCCAAAAAAAATTCCCTTACCTCCTTCTAAAAACTTCAAAACACTCAGCATGTACTGCTCTTCTAGAGCTTATGGGGAAAGAGAGAGAGAGAGAGAGAGAGAGTAGAAACAATAGTGTATTCTTGTCTAATGATGGACCAAATCCTCGGGGGGGTCACTATGTATAAACCCTCTATACCACGTGCGTTCAAGGCCTATTTCTAAAATCCTCTATCTGTAAATTTTTCATTAATAAAATGTACCCCTTTTCTATACAAATCTGTAAAAATTTCCCAAAACTATTTTAAATAGTCCCTTATGTATATTTATTTCTGTAAATTTTAGAAATAAAAAATATCCTTCTGTTGAACTCACGTGATAGGGTTACATATCATGAGTGACCCCCCCGAGACCAAATCATATCTAAAATATAGGCATAATGTGCCATTCCCTATCAGCAAGATGTTCTCAAAAAATATACCCTTACCTCCTTCTAAAAACTTCAAAACACTCAGCCTATGTTGCTCTTCTAGAGGTTGTGTGGGCTTCATAATGGTGCTCTTCTAGAGGTTGTGTGGGCTTCATAATGGTACACCTTTCTCCTACTCTAATGTATATCCCTCCTTTAAGGCAAAGTATTTCTTATTGAACCTTGAACTCCTTGATATTGTGTAGCTATCCCATTGATGAGGTGCAAGACTCCTCTAATTATGTCTTCCCTTGCAACTATGTAGGAAGCCTCTTGTGAAGAACCTTTTCTGTGGTATTGGACCTCCTTGTTGATTTTGTGTTAACCCAAGTTGAGGAACCAGTGGCTTGACAATTCGGTGTAGTGAATGCTCCCTTTGGGACCCTTTTATAGGCTAGAATCCTTGGAAATATCCTTGACCAGCTTGTACAATGATCAACTACATGAAGTTGGGGGTAATAAACTTCACGCACCTCTTCACTTCCTACTGCTTTCGAATTGAGTGATAAAGATATTCATCACTAGGAAAGGGACATTAGAAGAAGATTTTATGCCAAGAGACCACACCATACTATCCCCCCTTAGATGAGAATCAAGATGGTAACATCCCAAGTGATGTTGTACTCAAGCATAGGGAGAAGGAAAGGATCAGCGGAGGCCATAATCTAAGCAAAAGCCGGTCTGTGCCAAAGAGAACATCGATACATTGCTGAAAGAAGATCTTGCAGCTCAACATGACATGAACTGATATATATTGAGGAGTTTGAAGGGACTGATTGGGTCAGATGGGTAGGTTCCAGGGAAACATTGCACCTTCTTCATAGATACCTTTACAATTAGCTCAAAATACTTTGCAAATTGTCATTAGACATAGAGAAACATAACTTTTAGAAAATACATGATATCAAATGTTCAAACACATATTGAGATGTGCCCTAAAATGGGCTTTGCTCTGATATAGGTTTCGTGAGAAATAGAGAAGCAGTCGAGAAGATATGGGCAGTTTACTAGACGGGGGGTAAAAACTATCTAAAAAAGAAATAGTCACACACAAAGAGTCATAGATTTTTGGCTTGACATTAAATACAATAGCTGAAGACACAAACAATGCTCCTTGAAGAGAGCTTCACATGATATAAGTTTCATCCAAATCGGACCACTGAGTGAAAAGTTAAGAGCAAAATATTGACAGGGGATCAAACTGTCATGAAAAACTCCTACTCCTTCTACTGGTACCGAGACTTGGGAGAATACTACCTCCATGCTTAGACTTCATCAATGATCCAAGTCCCATAGAGGTCACCTAGGAGGAAAGGAAGATCTCCCTTTTTGTCTTGGGAAATAGATAAACCATGTATGTGCAATGAGCAGCCGCATAGACAACACTTTTGAGCACTTTGGAAGAGAAAACAATGGAAAAAGGAAAGAGACACTCAAGAGAGAGAACCTGAAGTGACCTTCATTACCAATAGAGTGAGACTCCGCTCCAATGCAACTCAAAATACTATAAACACAAGGGATAAGAAGAGGTTTCATACGTACAAGAGGGAGTGGAAGCTCCAAGTCTTTTCTTATGGATAAATCTGACCAAACTAAAAGGTATAAATATGTGTGTGTGCTTGTATGTGTGGCAATAGTATAATAAAATATGGTGTGCATAAGGCCTAGGGTTGAGGTGGCAAGGCATGGCCATGTGCCACCCTTCCATGTAAGAGGACCCATAAGGTGTGTTGTACATATTCCATGGTAGTAATAATATAAAACGATAAGGTAGCATGGGTCCTCCATGCACCACCCCTCCACCTAGGCAGTCCCATGCCTGCATTTAGTGAGATATGGCCCAAGGACCATGGGAGAAGTAATATAAAATAGGTGGAGATGGATGTTATATTGGATTATTCCCTCCATGTAGGATAGGCCCATGTGGGGGGGGTGTAGAAAGTCCAAGAATGCAAGTTAAATAATGGGAAACCAGGATGAGGTGGCAAGATTCCTTGTGCCAACCCTCCACTTATCCTCCTAGATGTTTGAACGTATTATAAAATTTGGAAGAGACCAAGGGAGTATCTTAGACTTGGGATCTGGGGGTTGATGTATGTGGAAAAATGAGGCAAAGGGTTGTCACACACAATTGAGAGTGCGCAACTGCCTAGCCCACATGGGACACTCTTCCACACACACCATGCATGTGGAAGGATACATGTATTGGGAGAGACCCTCTCTCTTGGCTATAAAAGGAGGGGGCTATTCCTTGATGGAACAGGCTCATTCTTGTAAAGCCACTTAGCTAGTACTTTAATTTCCCCCCCCATCTTTCCAATAAAGCATGACTCTCTTCCCTTGATGTCTCCATCTCTACATTCCACCTCCCATCATGTATATGGAGGATTACCAAAAAGTGAGCAGAGAAAAGCGAGCAGCCCCAAATAAGCGAGCAAGATTAAATAGGTTTCAAGCGAGCGAGAACCTCATCCAGCATCTTATTCCTCTCAATATCATTGGAACAATTGATGTGATCATAAGCAAATTAAACATATTCGAACAATAAAGGCATGCCTAAAACTCACAATTAACTTTTCTTTCATCCCCATACTATCAATTTGAGTCATTGTGGAGAGGTAGAGACACAACAATACATAAAATTTGCAATAAAAAAAGCAAACACTACTCAGATTGAACATCCACACAGCAAGATAATGATAGATCACAAGGTAGAATATATGACTGAAAATATGTAAACATGATCATGTGCTACGCATACATATCATGTCTTTTATGCTTGCAGAAGATCATCCATACATTCGATCCAAAAACATGGAAATAGAACTAACTATGTCAAAAGAAAAAAAACACATTTTCATCATAAGGATTAATTTTGCTGAGTGAAAATACCTATGTAATCTGGACAATACTATGCTTTAAAAAACTTAGAGAGCCAAAAAAGGATTTTAGCCCTCCATACTTCTATTATGACCAATGTCTGAATGATAGTTCTATCGGAACTAGAAATGAATGCATCTAACCACTATGTTGAGTGCTCATCCAGTATCATGTAGACTATTATGTTAAACTCAATATGTGACCACAAACTCAAGCATAGGAGGAGCATGATTCAAGTGAAATAATTGGCAAAGACACTCTGTAACTAGTATCCTATTGCATCTAACGGAAAATATGCACCAAGCATTAACAAGCTTCTATTTCCACCTATATAAGCAAACTCTTATCCTGTAGTATGAAAAACTTTTAAGGAAAACATTGCACTTAATGCATCAAATAAGCCAACGACTACTCATCATGCACAATCGAACAATCATCAAGGAAAGTCTAGTCAAGCAAGTTGAAGCAAAAAACCAAATATCTATTCGGATCTATGTTGTGGTGTATCTGCCAACCATGAGTAGCAAAAGAACCTATGAAAAAAGCAAAATAGGGATTATGCCACTCTACCATGATCACTTCCATGCTACAAATAAGGGAATACATAGTCATTTTAGGGTACTTTTAGGGTTCATTCCCAACCACTAAAAAGAGAGCCAATGCTATCTATTTGTATTCATAAAATCTTTATGAACATTATCATGTTCAATATAAGGATAGGAGCCAGCTCAATGGGTAGTCTTAATCAAATATAAATACTATTCGAATTTTAACCTTATGCAAAAGCTTTTTTTTTAAACACAAAGTAAAACTTGATTATACATATAGATGGGAATCAGGTCACCATTGTAAGTATGTATTTAGTAATTAAGTTGAAAATATTCCCTTAGAAAAATAGCTCAATCAACATAGTACCCATATTATATATCCAAAATTTACAAGATCTCATTCATACCATTAGATTGTTTTCATCACTTGTCATGAGTACTAACCTCAATTGGCATTATGTATTTGGGTCAAAATAGTTTTTAGTATAGGATATAATGGAGCAATACATTTATGTAATATCTAGTGATCATAGTTTCTAATATAGGATAAAATGGAGCATAGAGTAATGTTGTCATTCAAAAATGATAATTTACCTTCCTTGACCATATACAAGTATCATGCATTCATAAAAAAAGTTAGTCATAAACTGCAATATAATGTGCCCATAATGCATGTACATTAAATCTTCACATGTTAGAATGTGAGAAAGGGAATAATTTAACGATGAAATCAGGGATCAATGTAGGAAATGGTCTTCTATGCACACATATATGCTAAGGGTCCATCTAATACAATATTGGAAATTGATGTGAGTATAAGTGTATGCATCCATCGGTGATGTATATGAGTGTATGCATCCATTTGTGATGTATATTGTTGTACTAATCCATGGTGCTTTATGGCTTGAGTTGTTTGTAGCGCAATTAATCACAACAATGTTGTATTTTTTTAAAGAAAAATGCCATAAAAATTTCATGCTGCAAAACACACACAAAAAAATGGCATTTGTAGCATTAATCCAAGCATTTCCTACAAGCAATCTCCATCCCTCCCTTTCCTGCTTGCTCTTTCGGCCACCTCCACCCTCTTGTTGCCCTGCTTGTTCTTATGTTTAGGAGACATTAAAAAAGAGGCCTAGTAGCCCAAAAATGGTAGTGCATCAATGCGCTATCATTTTTTGGTTTCCAGGTCTCTTTTTTGTTGTCTCACGAGCATACATATGGAGGTTATTTTACAATATAACTAAGAAGTAGTATTGAAGTAGTTCTACAATTTGGATGCATTAAGAGCATTCATATAGCAAGGAAGAATATAATAATTGAATACATTTTTTTTCAATACATATTGCTAGTGAGACTACCAAAAAGAGGCTCTACCCCTCATGATGTCTCTGGATACAGAATATGAGATTGCTTGATGCTTGGATTGCAGCTGGAAACGTTGTGTGGGAAAAGCCACTATATGCCTCAAGTGTTGGAAATTGATGTATGGCTCAAGTGCTAGAATGTGCAAATCATGGCCAAAATCAAGACCCCTTAGAGATTCCATGAGGGCTATCCTTTTACTACTACACACGTCACCTTTAGTCGAGGGCAGAACCATTTGTCATCATAGGCAGCAAGTTCATGGGACCCCATCCCATGATCCAAGGCATTATTCAAAGACAAAGTATTTTTTACCATTCCCAAATTGAGTTTGCCAATTCCTAATCTGATTGATTTCATTTACTGGACTTGCAATGCTTGCAAAGCCCTAGCCTCTTGATTTTGGGGGTATAATGGTAAAAAATGGCTTAACACGCCCAAAATCAAGAGGCTCATTCAAGCTTAAGCAAGGGCTTTGCAGGTCTTGTTTTTGGGTGGCAAAAGCATGAAAAATGACAGCGCATTAAGGTGTTGCCATTCTTATGCTTCCCCCATCCAAAAACAAGACCCCCAAGCTATTCATTGGAGACACCAAAATGAGGAGAAGGATGACGTGAGGAGTAGAGGAGCTGGCCAATGAGGGGAGGGACAGCCTTGGAATTGCCAGTAACAAGCATGATGCAAGGAGGTGAGAAGGCAAAGAAGCAAGGAGGTGAGTTCCTTACCTTTCTTTCCAATGGGGGTCTTGATTTTGGGGGTGTATGCCAAAAATTGATAAACAACATTATTTGATGCATATAGTTTTATTAAATCGATAAAATAGACATGAAAACATCTAAATTGGCTCTTGCCATTTGATTTGATGTATGACATGACCCCATTTGGATTCGTAATTCCAAAGATACGGGGTCTTACTTTTAGGGCTTCAATGCCTAAAATAGGCAGTGCATCAATGCGCTGCCTATTTCATACATTTAGGGCTCAAAAGTAGGACCCCATGTAGGACCAAATGAGGTCCTACTTTTGAGGCCTAAATGCATGAAATAGGCAGCACATTGACAAGCTACCTATTTCAGGAATTCAGGTCCTAAAAGTAGGACCCCGTATCTTTGGACTTACAAATCTCAATGGGATCATGTCCTATATCAAATCGAACGGCAAGAGCCAATTTAGATGTTTTTCATGCCTATTTTCTCCATCAATCAAAACTGTATGCATAAATATATACATCAAGATATGCATCAATATATGCATCAATATATACATATGTATGTATGTATGTATATATATATATATATAGAGATACATACATACATACATACATACATGTGTGTGTGTACACACACACACACACACACACACATATATATATACACATATAGATATATGTGTATGTATATACATACATATATACACACTTACATACATACAGCAAAATGGGTGTCTTGATTTTGGGGGGGGTATGCCAAAAATTGATCAACAACATTATTTGATGAATATAGTTTTAGTTGATGGAGAAAATGGACATGAAAACCATTTAAATTGAATCTTGCCATTCAATTTGATATATGACATGACCCCATTCGGATATGCAAGTCCAAAGATATGGGGTGCTACTTTTAGGGTCTGAATGCCTAAAATAGGCAGCGCGTTAACGCGCTGCCTATTTCAGGCATTCAGGCCCTAAAAGTAGGACCCCGTATCTTTGGACTTACAAATCCAAATGGGGTCATGTGATATATCAAATCAAACGGCAAGAGCCAATTTAGATAATTTTCATGTCCATTTTCTCCATATATCAAAATTGTATGCATTAATATATACATCAATATATACAAATATGCATCAACATATACATACATACATATATATATATATATATATATATATATATATATACATATATATATATATATATGTATGTATGTATGTATGTATGTATGTATGTATGTATGTATGTACATGCATATATATACATACATACATACATACAAACATCAAAAGTAAGACCCCATTGGTTTCCCATGTCATGCATTTTGTTGTCTCATGAGCATAAGAACAAGCACTTGTGTTCTTTACCTTTCTTTGCAATGGGGGTCTTGATTTTGGGGGGGTATGCCAAAAATTGATCAACAACATTATTTGATGAATATAGTTTTAGTTGATGGAGAAAATGGACATGAAAACCATCTAAATTGGATCTTGCCGTTCGATTTGATATATGACATGACCCCATTCGGATATGCAAGTCCAAAGATACGAGGTACTACTTTTAGGGCCTGAATGCCTAAAATAGGCAGCGTGTTAACGCGCTGTCTATTTCATGCATTTAGGCCTCAAAACTAGGACCCCATTGTGTTGCCAATGGGGTCCTACTTTTGAGGCCTAAATGCATGAAATAGGTAGCGTGTTAACGTGTTGCCTATTTTAGGCATTCAGGCCCTAAAAGTAGGATCGCATATCTTTGGACTTACAATCCAAATGGGATCATGTCATATATCAAATCGAACGACAAGAGCCAATTTAGATGGTTTTCATGTCCATGCTCTCCATATATCAAAATTGTATGCATCAACATATACATATACATATACATACATACATATATATATACATACATACATACATACATACATACATACACACACACACACACACACACACACACACACACACACATAGATATATATGTATGTATATACATACATATATACATACTTACATACATACATCAAAATTAGGACCCCATTGGTGTTGAGATATCGAGCTCCACTCGAGATATGCCAGGGTGACCGTTGTGTACTTATGTCACCGACTTGTTAGCTGGAGATGCGGTTGGTACACCCCCCACGAATAATAGCTGGATGACAGCTATCCTTATCTACACTAGTTCGTGGCTCAGTTAGTATGCCACCTTAGTTAGTTGAGTTTGGTTTTGAGACCCACATATAGGGTTCTTCTATTTCTTGGCACAAACGCATTGGTCATGTTAATATACAGCGACTTAAATCAATGCAAGCCCAAAATATTGTTGCAGGATTGCCTAAATTCAAGGTTGCAGAAATGCACAAGGTTTGTGAAGCCTGTCAATTTGGGAAACAAGCAAGGAAACCTTTTCCTAGGCATGTTCAAGAGAGTAAAAAGCCATTGGAATTAATCCACTCTGATGTGTGGACTACAAAAGCTGCATCTATTGGAGGCTGTCACTATTTTGTCACATTTATTGATGACTTCAGCAGAAAACTATGGGTGTATTTTATGAAAAAGAAAAGTGAAGTGTTTGGGCACTTCAAAGCTTTCAAAGCTATGGTTGAAAAAGAAACAGGCCTGCAAATAAAATGCCTAAGGTCAGATGGAGGGGGAGAGTACCTCTCAAATGAGTTTGCAAGGTTCTTGCAGGAGCATGGTATAAAGCAGCAATATTCATGCAGTCATACCCCACAGCAAAATGGAATTGCAGAAAGGAAAAACAGGCATATTGGAGAGGTATCTCGGGCTATGCTAAATGAAAAAGATCTACCAGATTATTATTGGGCTGAAGCAGTTGCTACAGCAGTGTATATAATGAACAGGACTCCCACTGCAGTAATACATGGCATGACGCCAGAGGAGATGTATACTGGTAGGAAACCAGATATTTCTCATTTGAAAATTTTTGGTTGCATTTCTTATGTCCATGTGCCAGATGAGTTGAGGTCCAAGTTGGATCCAAAAGCTGAGAAGTGCGTCTTTATTGGCTATTCTCTGCAGCAAAAAGTGTATAGATGCTATAACCCTTCTACACGAAAGTTCACAGTGAGCAGAGATGTTGTTTTTGATGAGATGAGCAGCTGGTATAAATCAGTAAATGTGATGATTGATGTAGATGCACAAAATGGTAATGCTGCACAGAATTCACAGCAGCAATCACAAAATATCAGTGGACCTGGAGTGTCCTCTAGCAGTGGTTCACATACTTCGCCATGGACAGGCAGATTGAGATCAGGAGAATATCCTCAAAGCAATGCAGAGAGTGGTACGCAGGTATCACAAAAAGGAAAAGAGAAGGTAGATCAGCCCATGTTTGATGTGAATACAGGTCACTCTTGTGTGGATGGTGAATCCAGTGGCTCAGAACAGAGCATTGATGATGAGTTGGGTATTCCTTCTATTGTTACACCTGGAGTAAGGAAGACCAGGGATGTTTTGAGAGCACCTGGAAGTGAGCCTATTTTGTGTAGGTCTACCAGGGTTAGGTATCCTATGGATAGGCTGAAATATGATGGATTTACAGCCATTCACTATGCCTATATGGTCAAAGTGATACAGGAACCAGAACCCACTTCTTTTGAGCAAGCCATGGGAAATGAAAAATGGGAGAAAGCCATGGATGAAGAAATGGATGCCTTGGATGCTAATGCTACATGGGAATTGGTGCCTTTGCCTAAAGGCAAGAATGCAATTGGTTGTAAGTGGGTTTATAAGATCAAGCACAATGCAGATGGTTCTGTGAATAGATACAAGGCAAGATTAGTTGTCAAGGGGTATGCACAGACATATGGCATTGATTATGAAGAAACTTTCAGCCCGGTTGCAAGGATGGCAACCGTAAGAGCAGCCATTGCTATGGCTGCATCAAAGGGATGGTCTTTACATCAGATGGATGTAAAGAATGCCTTCTTGCATGGTGATTTGCAAGAAGAGGTCTTTATGGAGCAGCCAGTAGGTTATGTTCATGCTACTCATCCTAAGTTTGTTTGCAGGTTGAAGAAAGCCTTGTATGGCTTGAAGCAAGCACCTAGAGCATGGTCTGACAAGATGGGATAGTATCTTGTCACTATTGGCTTTCAGATTTCCAAGGTAGATTTCTCACTCTATGTGAGAAAAACAGAGAAAGGGATTATGCTACTGGTTATTTATGTTGATGATTTGATCATCACAGGTGATAGTGATGAAGATATCCTTCATGTGAAAATGCTATTGAGGCAGAAGTTTGAGATGAAGGATTTGGGAGAGCTGCGTTATTTCTTGGGCATTGAGGTGATTAGATCACCAAGTGGGATACAGCTCTTGCAGAGGCAGTATGGATTGGACATGCTGTCCAAATATGGGATGACAGGCTGTAAGCCTATTTCAGTTCCTTTGGAGCAGAATGTGAAGCTGAACACAGATGCACGTGAGCTTCTGGAAGACCCTACTATGTACAGACGCATAGTAGGAAGTTTGATTTACATGACTATTACCAGGCCAGATTTGAGCTATGCTGTTGGGTTGGTAAGTCAGTTTATGCAGGCTCCAAGGAAACCGCATTTGGATGCGGCTAGACGCATACTCAAGTATGTGAAGTCCACATTGCGGTATGGACTATTTTATGAGGCTGGGGTTCAGATACAGTTGCATGGATACACTGATGCTGATTGGGCTGGTAGCATTTCTGATAGACGATCTACCAGTGGATATGTGTTCTCTTTTGGGAGTGCTGCAGTCACTTGGAGCAGCAAGAAACAGCATACAGCTGCCTTGTCGAGCACAGAGGCTGAGTACAGGGGTGTAGCAATGGCTGCATGTGAGGTAGCTTGGTTACATAAGCTACTTTATGATATGCATCAGTCTACAGATGGGCCGGTTGTCATTTATTATGACAACATGGGCAGTATACATTTGGCAAAGAACCCAGTCTTTCATGCTAGAACAAAGCACATTGAGGTGCATTATCACTATGTGCAGGAGAAGGTTTTACTAGGTCTTATTGATCTAGTTTATGTCAGCACAGAGGATCAGGTAGCTGACATATTCACGAAAGCATTGGGCGTAGAGAAGCTGTGCAAGTTTAGAGACCTACTTGGTGTGCAAGATTTGGGATTGAGCTCGAGGGGGAGTGTTGAGATATCGAGCTCCACTTGAGATATGCCAGGGTGACCGTTGTGTACTTATGTCACCGACTTGTTAGCTGGAGATGCGGTTGGTACACCGCCCACGAATAATAGCTGGATGACAGCTATCCTTATCTACACTAGTTCGTGGCTCAGTTAGTATGCCACCTTAGTTAGTTGAGTTTTGTTTTGAGACCCACATATAGGGTTCGTCTATTTCTTTGTATTAGAGTTCTTTTGGCTTTCACAACTAAGAAGAGGAAAACTGTTTTCAGCCTCCACCTTTGTGTGTATTCCCCCTATTGTGCATGTGAGAAAGTCGCAAGTGAGACTCCTTCCCTCTCTCCTACTATCTTCACAATTGGTAGCCTATTTCATGCATTTTGTTGTCTCATGAGCATAAGAACAAGCACTTGTGTTCCTTGCCTTTCTTTGCAATGGGGGTCTTGATTTTGGGAAAGGTATGCCAAAAATTGATCAACAACATTATTTGATGAATATAGTTTTAGTTGATGGAGAAAATGGACATGAAAACCATCTAAATTGGATCTTGCCATTCGATTTGATATATGACATGACCCCATTCGGATATGCAAGTCCAAAGATACGGAGTGCTACTTTTAGGATTTGAATGCCTAAAATAGGCAGCGCGTTAACGCGCTACCTATTTCATGCATTTAGGCCTCAAAAGTAGGACCCCATTGTGTTGCCAATGGGGTCCTACTTTTGAGGCCTAAATGCATGAAATAGGCAGCGCGTTAACACGCTACCTATTTCAGGAATTGAGGCCCTAAAAGTAGGACCCCGTATCTTTGGACTTACAAATCCAAATGGGGTCATGTCATATATCAAATCAAATGGCAAGAGCCAATTTAGATGATTTTCATGTCCATTTTCTCCATATATCAAAATTGTATGCCATCAATATATACATCAATATATACATATATGCATCAACATATACATACATACATACATACATACATACATACATACATATATATATATATATATATATATATATTTATGTATGTATGTATGTATGTACATGCATATATATACATACATACATACATACATACAAACATCAAAAGTAAGACCTCATTGATTTCCCATGTCATGCATTTTGTTGTCTCATGAGCTTATGAACAAGCACTTGTGTTCTTTACCTTTCTTTGCAATGGGGGTCTTGATATTGGGGGGGTATGCCAAAAATTGATCAACAACATTATTTGATGAATGTAGCTTTAGTTGATGAAGAAAATGGACATGAAAACCATCTAAATTAGATCTTTTCGTTCGATTTGATATATGACATGACCCCATTTGGATATGCAAGTCCAAAGATACGGGGTGCTACTTTTAGGGTCTGAATGCCTGAAATAGGCAGCGCGTTAACGCGTTGCCTATTTCATGCATTTAGGCCTCAAAAGTAGGACCCCATTGTGTTGGTCCGAATGCCTCAAATAGGCAGCGCGTTAACGCGCTGCCTATTTCATGCATTTAGGCCTCAAAAGTAGGACCCCATTGGCAACACAATGGGGTCCTACTTTTGAGGCCTAAATGCATAAAATAGGCAGCGCGTTAACGCGTTGCCTATTTCAGGCATTCAGGCCCTAAAAGTAGGACCCCGTATCTTTGGACTTACAAATCCAAATGGGGTCATGTCATATATCAAATCAAATGGCAAGAGCCAATTTAGATGATTTTCATGTCCATTTTATCCATATATCAAAATTGTATGCATCAATATATACATTAATATATACATATATGCATCAACATATACATATTAAAAATATATATATATATATATATGTATGTATGTATGTACATGCATATACATACATACATACATACATACAAACATCAAAAGTAAGACCCCATTGGTTTCCCATGTCATGCATTTTATTGTCTCATGAGCATACACGCACTTGTGTTCTTTACCTTTCTTTGCAATGGGGGTCTTGATTTTGGGGGGGTATGCCAAAAATTGAACAACAACATTATTTGATGAATATAGTTTTAGTGGATGGAGAAAATGGACATGAAAACCATCTAAATTGGATCTTGCCGTTCGATTTGATATATGACATGACCCCATTTGGATATGCAAGTCCAAAGATACGGGGTGCTACTTTTAGGGTCTGAATGCCTAAAATAGGCAGCGCGTTAACGCGCTGCCTATTTCATGCATTTAGGCCTCAAAAGTAGGACCCCATTGGCAACACAATGGGGTCCTACTTTTGAGGCCTAAATGCATGAAATAGGCAGCGTGTTAACGCGCTGCCTATTTTAGGCATTCAGGCCCTAAAAGTAGGACCCCGTATCTTTGGACTTACAAAACCAAATGGGGTCATGTCATATATCAAATCAAATGGCAAGAGCCAAATTAGATGGATTTCATGTCCATTTTCTCCATATATCAAAATTGTATGCATCAATATATACATCAATATATACATATATGCATCAACATATACATACATACATATATACATACATACATATATATATATATATATATATATATATATGTATGTATGTATGTATGTATGTATGTACATGCATATACATACGTACATACATACAAACATCAAAAGTAAGACCCCATTGGTTTCCCATGTCATGCATTTTGTTGTCTCATGAGCATAAGAACAAGCACTTGTGTTCTTGACCTTTCTTTGCAATGGGAGTCTTGATTTTGGGGGGGTATGCCAAAAATTGATCAACAACATTATTTGATGAATATAGTTTTAGTTGATGGAAAAAATGGACATGAAAACCATCTAAATTGGATCTTGCCATTCGATTTGATATATGACATGACCCCATTTGGATATGCAAGTCCAAAGATATGGGGTACTACTTTTAAAGCCTGAATGCCTAAAATAGGCAGTGCGTTAACGCGCTGTCTATTTCATGCATTTAGGCCTCAAAAGTAGGACCCGATTGTGTTGCCAATGGGGTCCTACTTTTGAGGCCTGAATGCATGAAATAGGTAGCGTGTTAACGCGCTACCTATTTTAGGCATTCAAGCCCTAAAAGTAGGACCCCATATCTTTGGACTTACAAAGCCAAATAGGATCATGTCATATATCAAATCGAATGACAAGAATTAATTTAGATGGTTTTCATGTCCATTTTCTCCATATATCAAAATTGTATGCATCAATATATACATATATGCATCAACATATACATATACATATACATATATATATATACATACATACATACATACATACATACATACACACACACACACACACACACACACATACATACATACATACATACATACATACATACATACATACATACATACACACACACACACACACACACACACACACACACACACACACACATATATATGTATGTATGTATGTATGTATGTACATACACATATATATACATACATACATACAAACATCAAAAGTAAGACCCCATTGGTTGCCTATGTCATGCATTTTGTTGTCTCATGAGCATAAGAACAAGCACTTGTGTTCCTTACCTTTCTTTGCAATGGGGGTCTTGATTTTGGTGGGGTATGCCAAAAATTGATCAACAACATTATTTGATGCATATAGTTTTAGTAGTTTTAGTACACATACATACATACATATGTGTGTGTGTGTGTGTACATACATATGTGTGTGTGCGTGTACATACATACATGGATGCATGCATGCATGCATACATACATACATATTGATGCATATATTTTTACTAAATGGGGAAAATAGGCCCCACTCCGATTTTTGTGGAGAGACACAACTAGACAAATAGAGCAAGTCCAAGGGGTCGCTAGGGACACCCCCCGGCAAATGGAGATGCCCAGTATGCAATTTTAGCACCAATTTTGGGATGTAAGCTGCATAGTCATGTCCAAAAAAAGTTGTCAATTCTTGCATTAAATGTAGGGTGGTGAATATATCCTATTCCGTCATGGGGTCGGAGAAGACGGAGGCAAAAAATTGAACCTCCAAAAAGACTTCTTTTACCGGACTCTGGGGACTGGCTCTTACTAGTGTTGAGAGTGGACAAGATAGCTACCGTTGGTGTGATATGGGAATCTCCCAGTCTACAATTTTAGCACCAATTTTGGGATGTAAATTACATAGTCAGGTCCAAAAAAGTTGTGTCAATTCTTGCATTAAATGTAGGGTGATGAATATATCCTATTTCATCATGGGGCCTATAGAAGACGGAGGGAAAAAATTGAACCTCCAAAAAGACTTCTTTTACTGGTCTATGGGGCCTAGCTCTTACTAGCATTGAGAATGGACAAGATAGCTACCGCTGGTGTGATATGGGAATCTCCAAGTCTCAAGTTTTGGAGTACATGAAATTAGATCATGCTAACAGTAACTCTAAGAGGTTCCAAAGGCAGGCAACATTCTTCATCATAGCTAACTTAACTGCAAGGCAGTGAAAATGCCAGGAGAGTTGCTAGGTAGCATTGATTTGGGAAGGGATATGATGATACTTTGTTGTGTTATGTAGGATATTAATTTCCATTAAATTTGGGACATGTTAGATATAACTTCATAAAATCCTAAGTCATGAAATTAATACATTACAAGTTCAAGCATAAATAATAGTTGTGAAGTTAATGCATTAAATATTCAAGCCTAAAGAAGAATTAATCAAGACCTAATGCACCGTACCAGAGACTTTGGCCTTACCCTCATTCCATAGACTTGCCAACGTAAGGCCAAAATTTTCATTCTTAAGAATATGTGGAAAGACCTTGCATTTGGCCCACTTTTGGCGAAAAAATTTCATTCTAAAGAATAGGTGGAGTGAAATTGTGTTTGATAAATACAAATCAATGCTCAAGTTTAGACATAAATAAAGGTATCCTTTTGAAGATATTGGAACACATGAGAGAAATAATATTGAAGATACATGAAGTTTTAGACATACTATTAAAGACAAATGAACATATAATGGATGAAATCCTATTGATGATACATGAATTTTCAATAGAACTATTATTCAAAAGATTTGATGGATTGAATGTAGATTTACTACATTATCCCTTTTACAAGGGTGTTTCAGTTTGAGGCTTGAAACATAAGAATGAATTTGTGTTGAAGCCTAGTGGTTTGTTAAGGATATGTGAAACTTAAAGTAAAAGTACTTACAATGGAAGGGATTATATCAAGATCCTATTAAGGACATGTGAACATATAGTAGAATAATTATACATAAAATTAGTGGATCAAACTTAATGGCTCAAAAGCAAAAAAGGATGATGGTGCAACCTAGGGGCTACTCTACGGCACTATGGCAGCAATCTTTGTAGTTACTATCAAAGGTAGTGTAACTCTTTTGTCAAGGAAAGAGACGCGAACCACTCCACATGACCTAGATCTATATGACCTAGGTTGCACCGACTTGTTTCTTTCATGGATAAAAAGTGACCCTTAGGTGATGCTATAGCACTCCCTTTTTTGGTCCATTATTAGAGCACAATTGGGGCCTTTTGACCTAATACTAGCTACCCATCAAATATTTGTTGTAGATGTTAGGGGTAGTTACCAAACTACTAGTGGTAGTTTTATCACCACCATTAGTAATTTTATTTTAGTGTTCCTTAATGGTAGTTCTCCTACTACTACATACAATATTATCAATAGTAGTCCTAATCCCAATGATAGTACACATAATATTATTACGACCGTCCAACTTTAATCATCATTATATCTATGAATACATATATATAGGTCTATCTATATCTATACCTATTTATTCCTCATCCAATACGTTTGCATTTATTTTTGGTGCTTTGCTTACTTTGAAACTAAAGATAATGTGATTTCATTATTGTTAGCATTCTTGTCAAACATGAGGAGCTAGAATGCATAAGAGTTGGGAGGCACATTATAATTTCTGTGCAGATTTGAGCCATTGAATAGCCTATTGATTCTGATTGTTTTCTTCATTATTAAATCCTTAATTTGGTTATTTCACACCGAACATCACCATATCAATTCATATTTTTTTTGTTCTAGTAATGTCCTATCGCAGCATAGTCTAGGGTTGATCAAACAAGATAAATGGGTGCTCACATTTAATATATTTTTGAGAGTCAAAGGATAGTGGCTGTAGACTACAAAATCATCACTTTGAATAAATTTGGCAAGATTCTTCTGATAGAAGGAATAATTTCTATTGCACTAATAATGAAAGAAAATTATCAAAAGGCTAATACAAGGCTCAAAATCACACTGGTGCTACTAGGCTTAATAGTTGTAGGCTAGTAGTAGTACTAGTGTATTTACTAAGTAGTGTGCATGCCTCTCCTCATTAAAATTCATAGTCTTCAAAAATATATAATACATAAGTCAAAATATTCTAATTATTTTTATCATCCTAATGTTGAAACTGACTTAAATTCATAGTCTTCAAAAAGGTATAATACATAAGTCAAAATATTTGAATTAGTTTTATTGTCCTCATGTTGAAACTGACTTTCTCTTCCTTCGTCTCCTATGAGCTTCAAACCTTTAATCCATTAATCTCTCAAATAGTAAGAATGGTCTTGTATTAAGAGGCGATGATATCTAAAGTGATCTACAAATACTAAGAATGGTCTTATATTAAGAGGTGATGATATCTCAAGTGTTATACAAACCGTAAGAATGGTTTTGTATTAAAAGGTGATGATATCTCAAGTGTTCTACAAATAGTAAGAATGGTTCAAGTGTTCTACAAAAGTATAAGGTACCTCTTAGTGGCTGAAGGGAAGGAGTGATGATATCTCAAGTATTGTACAAATAGTAAGAATGGTCTTGTATTAAGAGGTGATGATATCTCAAGTGTTCTAAAAATAGTAATAATCGTTTTGTATTAGGAGGTGATGATATCTCAAGTGTTCTATAAAACTATTAGATACATCTTAGTGGTTGAAGGGAAGGGGTTGGAAGTATGGGCAAAATCTCTAGGAACTACAGGATGGTTGCAAGAACAATTTTGAATGTCATAAATGACACAGGTTTTTCAACATACAGGTGAACTATTTTTAAACATTTTCTTTCATGGTTGATAACACTTTTAATAAGAAGAACCATTTTGAATGTCATAAGTGCTGATGCAATCCCATGCTATGAAGACTACAGACAATTTTTTTTCCTCGCATATGGGTGAAGTGATGTTTACGTTACTAAGTTCAACATATCAAGTAACACATTTGTTTTGATTATTGAAGGACTTTGATAATAAGACCCATTTCAAATGCAAAAGAATTGTTGTATCAGTAAAGGAATCCGCTTTGGAGTGGAAATTCGGTTTCTTTCAAACCCACATACTATTGTTGCATAATGTGAGTATGGCTCCAATTGGAAGTTAAGGTAGACTATAATTCGCAATATTGGTATAGTTACACATAGTAACATACGTTTTATTTTCGAGAATCTTCCCAAATAGTGGTTTCCACAAAGCTATGTTGAGTACCTCAATAAGGAAATTGTGGAAAAGCTCGCTCGCTTTTTTGGGCCCGCTCGCTTTTCCTCGTTCGCTCTATCGACTGCCTCATGAATGTATATGCTCCTCTTCCCCCTCTTCCTTCCCCCTTGTGCCATAGTCCCCCTCTTCATTCCCACCTCTCTTAATCTTTTTTTCCCCACCTATGTTAATGCTTCTTCCCTCACATTCCCTTTTCCTCCATGGCCCTCGAGCGTCACCATGCCTAGCGTCTAGCCTCATGCATTGAATTCTTTTCTAGTTAATAAAATTGGTGTGGCTGCTGGGATCAAAATCTCCACGGCTATCAGTGTAAATTCTGTTACTCCTACGGTTGGGTGTAGTTCTGTAGCATCTTCCATGTGTGGTTCTTTGCTTCTGCACCTCCAATCTATGTATCTTTTGCTCGTAGTTCTCCATCTCTGTGGCTACAAAACTTCTCAGTTTCTGTGCCTTTAGCTTGCGGTTCCTGCACATCTTAAAGGTTCCTGCACAGCGCCACGCATCTTCTAGTCAACTACGCTTGCAAAATCGCTCATGCGCATCTGCAACACCTGCACGCCCCCTGGCTGTAGCTAGCACATCTGCGCCTTGTGGACAGATATGAATCATGACTGTATTTTGAGTTCCTACGTCTTCTAGCACATCTGTGCGTCGTAGACAGATTGTGACTGTCTTCTTGGGTTCCTACGTCTTCTGCGCACTTGTGTGTTGTGGATAGAGTTTTGAGCTCCTACAAAAGATCTCATGCCCCTATCCTCTTTCTCTTCTCCTTCTCTTTCTCTTCTCCTCTCTCTCCTCTCTTTTTATTAAGGAGTGGGAATTGAAACCAAGACCTCCCCATTCACAAAAGGAAGACTTACTAATGGGCCAGCAAATAAGAAGTGATGAAAGTGTAAAGATATTGCTTATATGGTGAAATCTCATGAACTGTAACTCTCTAACCGTAGAAAGTTTCCTCTTGTTGTAAAAAGAAAAAGTACTTCATTTCATGTGCTCTATTCATATCTGATACTAGATCATAGATTTTGAACTTTTTCAAGTTCAATCCTTGGACGCACACCACATGAGGAGGGTGGATATTTACAACACTTCTCGATGAGTTCAAGGATTTAGTGCTTGATCCTCCACTCATTACGGCTACCAATTGGTGAGATCGCTTTCTTGATCTTCATGTTTATCTTCAACAACTGATTGTACAATGCATTGTTCAAGGAGATGACGGGTGGGATGATACACCATGGATGATTCAAGGTGAAGAATTAGTGATACACTCGGAGGACTTTGATTTCAATTCTACTCATTGTGCAGTGATCGAGCTACTTGTTGCATCAGAGGTAATTAAAAGGGTGACATTCTTCAAAGGGTAGGATGCTCCCCAAGCTTGGGGGGAGATTTGGTGCATCTGCTTATTAATTCCTGTGGATAAGCTCGTCTTGAATGATTTCTTCTTGATCTCATTACAAAGGTTTCTAGGGCTCGGTTATGGTTGGTAATGTTTCGACCAAGGAATACCTTTGTATGTAATCAATCTTTTGTGCCTCATTTTGAGCCTCAAGTTGTAATTCTTTTTGGTCTAAAGATAAACTATCAACAAAGGATTGCAAGTTTATTTGGTGCTGAATGTCTTGCTCAGATATTAAATTCTCCCCACCCTCTCCTTCTACTCATCTTGGACTACTGAGAAACTTGGGATGTCGGGATTTTAGTCTTGGTGTGATGACATCTTGGCTGCTCCAATTTGATAGCACATACAAACCTTCGACCAAGGCTGCTGGTGTGGGTGTGAAGCTCACTTCACAAGGGGGTGAGGTGTATTGTTATAGCAAGTCTACACCAGCAAGTACTTGCAACCAAGGTGAGTACTCAGCACTCATGTTTGGGCTATAAAAGGAACAAGAACATCACATCAAGCAACTTGAGGTGCAAGGAGATTCTCAACTCGTGTGTGAACAAGTTAGTGGAACGTGGAAGGTGCAGAGTGAACGCTTGGTTCCATGACACACTTTGCCAACAATTTGAAGGGGCAAAAATTCAACATATCCCTTGAGCTCAACATATAGTTGTTGATTTCTTGGCACGTGAAGCTTGTACTTCAATCACGCATGAAGTGAGTGGAAGCACTGCCCCAACAAAGCCGCAAGCCACAAAGGAGGGTGATCATTTGTAAGGAATGCAAAGGTAATGGTCATCGTGAAACTAAGTGTTGGGCATATTTAATACGAGTTTACCGCTTTAGAAGATCATCAGAAAGGTCCTCAAGGACATTGCTCCAAAGAAGAATGCTAGATCACACACCCCTTGAAAAAATAGCACGGAAATTACAAGAACCAGAAGAAGCTGAAGGTGATGTGCAAGCTCTCCAACTGTTGACATTTATCATGGCATTCTTGTTTGCCTTGATGAACAACAGCACCGTGTCTCTAACATTCCCTTGTAAAGATGGATGCGATATCATGAGGGTTGGTCCTTTTAAGATTATCTATGAGCTATTCTATGCTAAAGATTCTTCCCATGTAGTATTTCATAATACACCAATCACACCCTACCCTGCCTATGTGTGCTTTGTGGATGTATCTTCACCTAATTTTCAGTTCAAGCTACCTCTTTCCATTGTTTGCCCATATATAAGCCTCATTTCGTCTCTCTCTTTTCCATTTTCCAAGCATGGCTAACATTCCCGTGTTCTGTGGATGGGTTGAAGAAAATCCAAATGAGTATCTTGTGGCCTTCAAGCACCATTGTGTTTCTCTCAACTTTCTTATTGAAGATAAATGGCTGTTGGTTCTTCCCACATTTCTAGAGGGTTTGTTGGCTCAAGTGTGGTATGAGAAGCAGGTTGATGATGTTCGCCAAAGCTGGGGCCAAGGTTAACAGGAGTGATGATTGAGTATTTCGGCAAAGAAGAGGAGCCGGAGAATGTGTACTTGTAGGTGGCAAACTTGAAGCAGTAAGAAGGTAAGATGGTGCATCGATATATGGATCAAGCGGCCGTACTCCTAGACCATTCAATTACCATGCAGGAGGACAATGCTGGATTTCGAGTTGGAATGACTCAGCATGTGCTGAGCTACCTTGTAGCAGGAGCAAGTGATGAATTCCGCCTCAAGCTTAAATGGGAGAATCCAGAAACTATGTTGCTAGCACATCAAATTGCTCAAAAGTTTGATAAAGTTCAGTCTAACCCCGCTTCAAAGAAGATGATTGTCCCTCTGCAACCCCCGCAATTCTTGCAACATCAACCTGGGGGGTCTAACTCAGGGGCATACCCCCACCCCTCATCAGGGATGTATCCACCGCCTCCACCTCAAATGTATAGTCCTCCCTTAGATGCTTACCCTCAATAAGGAGTATATCCTCAAACTCCGTCTAGAGAATTTTCCCAGCCTCGCCCATGAGCCCCCCTCGTTCTTACTCCCTCGGCCCCTCCTGCTAAAGAACCCGGAGTCAATGACCTAGCCAAGGCCCTAAATGATCCTCGGCTTGAGATGGTGGGCATCAGAAATCAAGCCAATCGCCCTCCAAGAGAACGTGCCAATGTTGTGTGCTATGAGTGCCACCAGAAGGGTCAATATCGCATGGAATATCCCAACATTCCAAGGGTGAATCTTCTAAGTGAATCAGGCACTGAGGATTCTGACATAGAGATCCTTGACCTCAGGAAAAGAAGTCATACCACCTCGGACTTCTCTCCAAACCATGGACTAGGCCACCCCAAGAAGAAGATGTCCTTCTCAGAGCCCTCAGATGCTGAGATGGTAGACCCACCAATAGAGAAGACTAAAAGATCTCGCAGGAGTAAGTGGTTGCCCTTGGATTTTCCCATCGACTCAGGGCAAGAGGACTATTCGGTCGTTCAGGACCTTGCTCATCAGTCTTTGAGCATCATGCTCCCTCAACTAAGAGCATTAAGCCTAAGGTGAGACATGAACTATAGCAAGGGCTCTCAACAAGGAGGATCAAGAAAAAAGGGAAAGGTACGAGAGGTCTCTTCTATCTCTGAAGAAATTGATTGGCACCCACATACAGTAGATGTCATCATAGATAATTGCCATGTCAAAAGTGTGTGTGTTGATGGGGGAGCTGCATATAATATCATGGTGCCCCGAATCATGAAGACATCGAATCTAAAATGCACAAGGAATTCCTCCACTCGAATCAAGGTAGCAGATGGTTGACCACTCGACACCCTGGGAGTCATTTAGGATTTGCCCATCACTATCAATGGGTTGACCACCACCATCAATTCCTATGTAGTGAACATCGAAGATACAGGCAAGAGTTACCCAGCCATACTCGAGAGACCATGGTTGAGAAAGAGTGATGCAGTTAGCTATTAGAAGATAGGACAAATGTCTTTTGGTGCTTCTAAGGAGAAGATCTCGGTGCAACTAGGTGCCACTGAAGCAGAAGAAGAAGAGGAGTAAGATAGTGATACTCTCTCATCCTCGGTGTCTGAATCAATGGAAGAATCAGACGGGGGGGAGGAGTTCTCAGAGGAGGAATTTTACATGATGGGGGTGTCTCCGGCCCCACCACCTGCAGAAAAGATAATAGCTAGTCCTCAACAGCTTGAATCTATGCTTTCCCCAGACCTCACTTCAAGTGAGAAAGACGAGTTTCTAGAAATGTTCAAATATTTCCCTAACCTCTTCGCAATTAGCTACCACCACCTTTGCCATGTGACTGCCATAGAGCACAAGATAGAGCTAAAGCCTGATGCAAAGCATGTGGCTTAGAAGTATCAGAGATTAGGGCCCCTATAGACCGATGCTTTATGCTCAGAGTTGCAAAACTTGTAGAAGCTGGGTTTATCGTTCCGGTTCACAATACTGAATGGGTTTCACCAATGGTAGTCACCCCAAAGAAAAACAACAAGTGGCGAGTCTGCATTGACTATAAGAAACTCAATGCATCCACCAAGAGGGACCATCATCCTCTTCCCTTTCAAAACCTCATTCTTGAGAAGGTAAGTAGTCATGAGATGTATACTAAGTCTAGCATACCATAAACTAACTGATGGCTGCTTACTAATCATAAGCATCTTATCCTGGACATCTGATACATGCAATGCATAAGAGAATCCAACCCGTGATCCCCTAGCCATAACCAGATTGCCTCTAGCAATCTTCCATGCATGATCACCCAAAGAGACATGATAACTTGCCTCAACCAATTGTCCAGTACTGATCTTGCTTGTAGCAAGTCCTAGTATATGTCTAACCCTCTGTAGAACAAGAATGGAGCCACTAGGCATAACAAGGTGGATATCCCCATAACCATAGACATTCATAGAATGATCAATGCCCATCAAACCACTCTCCACAATGCATTCCTGATATGCACTGAACCATGACCTATGAGGGGTCATATAACATGAAGCACATGGATCTAACATCCAATCACCGAGAATGGGTACATCAATGGCCAAGAAGGAGGTGTCAGACATAGACAAAAGAATGCCTTCATCACTGCTACTGTCGGTGGAAACCCTGGCATCCATGCCTTGAAGCTCAACATGCTTCTTCTCCTTCTTCCTGTCATTCTTAACCTTGCTCTTCTTCTTGCATTTTCTCAGCCATTTCCAGCAATACTTTTTCATGTGGCCATACTTTCCACAATAGAAACATTTAACACAAGTCTGAGAGCTAGACTTGCTCTTGGAATTCCCCCTTGAACATGACCTGTTTCTACCAATAGATCTACCTTTGGAGTGCATATGAAGGCTGTATTTCAGCACATCAAGGCATTTCAACCCATTGTGCTATAACATAACACTATCATGGTCATACATCCGCCGGTGTATACAAGTATAGAACTCATATGCATGGTATTCTACACCCTGTACACCATCATGTACCTACAAGTAGACTGACTTCGAGAGTGATGACTGAATGATAGAGCATGCTTGCTCATCCATGTCATCCCAATCAGTCTGTTTAATGCTATTAGGCTTGACACCTTTGCATTGAATGGGCTTATGCTACCTCTTCTACACTAACACATCATAAATTTGCTCTTTCCAATACTGAAAGTTTGATCCATCCAACCTCTCAATATCAAAGACGGCACTACCAGCTGTAGATGCCATATCTGTAGCACAATAGGTCACAACCAAAGAGCAGTATAGTGCAATAGGCAACCCAAATGACCAAAAAATATAGTGTTATCCAGACCAATTAGGTCTCCAAATAAATTGGCTGATCCAATGCTCAAAAGCACTCATCCATAAAGAGGCATAAACAAGAATATATGCAACCCAGTAACCAGCCAATGCTTGGCAATCCAAGTAAGAAATGCACTAAATCAAATAAGCAATGCCTACTCAACCAATGGCAATAGGAGCCCAGCTCAACTATCCATAAACATCAATGCGGCATCCACCAATGCAAAACCATAATGCATCGAAATGGCATTTACTGCATCACCAATGCATCACCTCAAGTGTGCAATCCTTTAGCAACAAAATCAAGCATTCACCACTTGCTAAAAGTGCCAAAGTGACTTGCCAAAATGCCAATAATGCCCTTGGACTGAAGTGATATGCCAATCACTTTTTGTAATTTACTCTGAGTTCCCAATTCACTGTTGTGCAAGAGAAATTCCTACAACAATACCTCACAGCCACTTTGGGCAAAATAACACGCTATCCCTATCTTTGAATAGCGATATCTTTTCACTGAAAGACCGGATGCCAAAGCCGTAAACAGAAAAGTTGTAGCTGGTAGAAAGATCTACAACTTGTCAGTTGGCCTCAAGAGCCAAGTTCTTGTGAATTCTCAGATATTCTCACCTGAAAAACAGCTTCCTGCACATTGGTCACAAATAGACAGTAGACTACAAATTTTTTTGTGGTCTTGCAGAGGCTGTAACTCCTGCAGGTTATACCAGATCAACTTGCTTCCAAAAGCAAAGTTGTAGTATGTTCTGTGAACTATAACTTTCTAGTTTGGCACAAAGTGCAATTCTGCACTAGGAAAGAGATATTCAATCCTGAAAATGACTGTTTTGTCATAAAAAACAGCAACAGCAACAATTGTAATGTCCTGACCAATGGCAAACACAATGCCATAAAATCAGCCCCAAATATGGTAACAAATCAGCCCCAAAATGCTGACACGCTAGCCCTAAAACAGCTCCAAACAATGCTAATCTGACAAGATCTCAATACATCGCCGTACCACCGTATGTATCCAACATAGGCAAATAACCATGCATCCAACAAACTGGCAATGCATCTCAACCAGGCATGTACCATTGTCAAAGCATGTGTCACTACCACTGCCAAAGTGATGTACTTGTAAGAAAGATATGCAACCCATTGACTAGAAAGAGAGAGCCAAGCTCTATGACGAGGGAATGAAAGAGACCTGGGAGATGATTGTATGGTATGAATGCAGGATGCTCGAAAAGAAGAGTGCCGATGAAGACCACTTGCTGGCCAAAACCACTCAATTCTATAGTATAACCAATGCCAAAAGCATCTTTAATGAAATAGCTTGGTTGCGTGCTCCCTAGCTTCTTCAATAGCCACCAGGCGGCTCACAGCCAAAATGAGGCAGCTCTCCAAATGCCTTCAACTTGCAGCTGCATGCAAGGCATCCTCCTTCAAAGGCTTCAACTCCCGTGACCCATGCAACTCCTAGACAAACTATACCAACTCCTAGACAAACTATACCAACAACTAGTCGCTCCATCAATGTTGCTCAAGCTCCACAACCTTACGAGCTCCCCCAAGCCTCACAGCCCACTGTCAACGTTCTCTAACGGGAAGCCATCTCCGACTATGAATGGCTGCCAACAACGACCACTCTACTCTCATGTAGAGCTAGCTACAATGCCACAACCATAGAGTTTTCTACAGTGATGGGACTATAGCGACATACTCCCAGCAGTGACCATGAGAGGCCTTCATGATAGCAAGCCTTCAGCTGCCATCTTCACGGCTGGAATGACCTCAATGCATGATGCATCCAAAGCCACCATTGGTCAGCCAGCAACGAGCAAACAATATTTAAACAACCTTGAACTTCTAGCCCGCCAAAGCAACGCACATTTGTAGTTGTCCTCTCCATAATGCCCAATGCAATTGCATATCCCAGGCGCCAACTGACTAAGCACCAAGTCGAGCTAACTCCATCTTCATGCAACATGCAACGCATACAATGCCACACCCATCTCCAGGCTCTCGATAGATCTCTCAAAGCAATGCCTGTTCTCCTCTCACCGAGCTCCTCATACATCGAATGCCATGGGCTCTGATACGAGTTGAGGGAGAGGAGAGCACATTCCAAGGGATAAGGAGACACCAAAATTGGTGGAGCAAAAGCTACTCTAGCTTATTCCTCTATCATATATATATGAGTATACATGGGCATTTACAAGTGGGTGGGCATACTGCCCTTTACCCCAACAACAAAAACTCCCTAAGGTGTGACAAATGATGTTTTCTTTTGATCTCACTTCCGAATATGAATTTGAAAGTACCCAGAATACCCATCACATATAAAATACATCTTATGCCCTTCTACTTGGTCTAGTATTTCATCTTGGAATGGCAAAGCAAAATGATCCTTTTAGTGCATGCATTCAAAGGACGAAAGTCCACACAAACCCGCCACTTATTTCCTTTCTTTGGCGTGGCAACTATAGAAGACATTCATTTTGAATCATCAATAGGAAAGATTAATCCCACCTCATCAGCTTGGATCACCCCCAATCAGCTTAAGCGTTGTACAACTAGCTTGCTTTCTAGCGTCAACTCAATCTTGTGCTCCACAAGAGAGACTGGTCGAACCTATGAATAGCTTGTTGCAAAGAGATATGAGAAATCATCTAGCATATCCAAGTACTGGAGCTTCTCACTACCTGATAGAGAATCACCAAGAAGCTCTTCATTGCGTTTGCATCATTTAGTGTGCTCCACATCCTCCACATGAAGTGTCTCTATAGGATCTTATACCACCACCTTGTTTTGTCCTCACTCATCCCAATTAGAACCACGAAAAAGACCAAAGGCCACTCCTTCTACCTCACCCTCTGAGTTGGACTCCTCGGAGCTACACCCTGCCTCTTCTTCTTCATCAGTTAAGTCAAACCTCGAACTCTCTGATGTTGAGGACTCCTCCTTGACCATTTCATTTTTGCTACTTCTGATGTTGTAGCACACCTTCTTATCATTTCCCTACAAAATCAATTCTCTAGTAGCCCACTTTTGAACAGCCTTCACTTGCCTAGCCAAGGCCTTCCCAAAATCAATGGATAGGCATGTGGATCTGGCTTGGTAGGAATCATATTAAAAGTAGTCAGCACAGAAATTCCATATAGATCCACTTCTAGATTCTTCACAACTCCCAAGGTCTTTACCCTAGTGTTGTCAGCCAATTTGATGCGATAAGGAGAGGTATACTAAGTACTCCATTGCCTGTATTGGCTCCATACTTGAAACACAACAGGTTTGATGATCACAGATCAGTTGAGCAGCAAGTTATGGTTGATATGGTAGCCATACAACTTCATGTATCCATGAGTGTGTTGAGACTTGGTTCTCACATGTTTGCCATTGGGGCTACACTTCCGGTTCTTGCTTTTGTTGCAGTGGGAGTTGGTAGCATGATTATGGTAGATTTTGGCAGTAGGGAAGCGGTTGTGGACATCAGGTCCTTATGCTTCCAGAAGCAGCATGCAGGTGATGCAAGTTGGGTAGACCAGTAGAGGTCTATTGTAGGGCATGTGCTTATGGTCACAGGTGGTACAGAGACATTTTCTTTGCACAGTGATAGTTCGGGTGCTATGGACTTAGCACAGGAGCACATGGTGGTGAGAGTTCACTCTCCTAGTGAGATCTGGCATGAGATCTTGGTTGATAGGCATCTACAGCTTGTCATTTTCTATCTCGCAAACCTGATGACTGCTAGCAGCTTATCCTCTATGCACTTTGCACATTGTAAAGTGCTGATGGGCATAGGATGATGGTCTAGTCATTGTGTTTTTCAGCATATGGCTGATTGTATTATATGTATACTATACTCCCTTAAAGGCACACTGCCTTTAAGTGGGAGGTTATTGGGGTAAAGGGCAGTGTGCCCACCCACTATATAGTGCCCATGTATACTAATATATATATGATAGAGGAATAAGCTAGAGTAGCTTTTGCTCCACCACTTTTGGTGTCTCCTTATCCCTTTGTGTGTGATGTAGGTTGGGTAGACTAGCAGAGGTCTATTGTAGGGCATGTGCTTATGGTCACAAGTGGTATAGAGACATTTTCTTTGCACAGTGATAGTTCAAGTACTATGGACTTAGCACAGGAGCACGTGGTGGTGAGAGTTCACTCTCCCAGTGAGATCTGGCATGAGATCTTAGTTGACAGCCACAGCTTGTCATTTTCTATCTCGTAAACTTGATGTCTACTAGCAGCTTATCCTGTATGCACTTTGCACATTGTAAAGTGCCGATGGGCATAGGATGATGGTTTGGTCATCTTGTTTTTTAACCTATGGCTGATTGTATTATATGTATACTATACTCCCTTAAAGGCACACTGCCTTTAAGTGGGAGGTTGTTGGGGTAAAGCGCAATGTGCCCACCCACTATATACTCATATATATATGATAGAGGAATAAGCTAGAGTAGCTTTTGCTCCACCATATACGGTGTCTCTTATCCCTTTATGTGTGCTCTCCTCTCCCACAAGGGAGTACTAGAGTATTTTAAATCAGTATCTATCATGGTCTTCTCACTCATGGCATTAATCGATGCACCTCCATCAATGTAAACATTAGAAATCACTTGACCATCAATGATCACATCAACCACAGGTACATCATCACAAACCTCTATATCTACAGTCTGAACAACAGGGATGGCAATTTTCTTCACTCATGTGCTTGCTAGCTTTCCCCATTCCTTCTGTAGTTTTGTAGACAAAGCAAGCAATTGAACAAAGGTGATATGAGCTTCCTTTTCTTTAAGGTCGGACAACAAGTCATAGCTTCCAATGCCATGTCCTAAAGGAAAGACTGACTAGCTAATTCTCCTTCTAGATGCCTTCTTTTTGTTATTATGGTGTTCCTCTTCCTGATGTTCCTCATCTACTTCTTCCTTGATTTCTTCTTCTTCTTTTGCTTTACCATGCCCCCGTTTAGCCATCATTACCTCTCTTTCCTCATCCCCTAAAGAAGATTCTAACAAGGATACTTCTTTTGTTTCTTTCTTTCTCAATCTAGGACACTCAGGGTGATAGTGACCTTTTTCATTACATTCATTAGCAAGTGACCCCACTCTTATCTCTAGGCCTATCCTCACTCTTTGGTGCTCTAGGTTGTGCATTAACTAAATGCAATTTCAAATCAGCAAAATCTACCATCAATTGGGAGATATTATGATCTAACTCAAAGGACTTTAGTACTTGAGGAGTGCCCATTACCTCTACCTTAGAAGTTAAAGCTGTTGAAGACACAAAAGAGGATTTGATCTTTAGAGAAGCTTCTTTCTTGGTCGCAATGCCAAGTGCCTCCATGTATGTTGTTGGATCTTTGCTCATCACTTTTGAGTGAAGACGAGTCTCCAAAGCCATAACAAATTTGCTCATCTTTAAGTGCTCCATCCCTACAAGACTTTGAAGGGCCAATTATGCAAATGCCACAGCTTGCAAAGCTGCCCTTTCATACTTTGTCCATAAAGTTTCATATTGTATTGCCAATGCAGAGACCATCTCACCCTCTCCTTGATAGAACCGGTCTAACTGCAACATCAAAGCATTTGGTGACTCCACTACCCTAAATCTCTACTTCATTGCAGCCACCACTCGGTCCCACTCCTCTTTAGTAGAGTATGATAAGGGCTCATGCCAAATGAAGGCTACACTTTCAAGAAAATCATGCAAAATCTCTGCCCAATCCTTCATGGACCATCCATAGAGCCAGCATCCTCAAATAAAATCCTGAAGATAAGACTCCGGGTCTTCCCCTTGGGTGTCTCAAAACATTGGAATCTTCACCATGATGAAACACAAAAAGGAAACAATAAGATTTAAATAATATCCCAAACAAGATCCAAATAAGATCCCATAGAGCCTTAGTATACCAAGACCAACTTATTATGCATAATCACTTGTTGAAATCCCTCCACAATGTGATCTTCAACAAAATCTTCAAAAATAAGTGACCAACCAGCACCATGAAAACATTGTGTATACATGCATTCAAGAGTCACCCTTCTCACAATTGAAAGTGCACATAACAGCTTCAAGATATTTTACTATTCATCATTTTCATAGTACAAGAAGTTGAAAACATTCAGAATCACCACTCCATTGTTATAGTCAAAAACCACCCAAAGACTCAACTCTTCTTCACACTAAGCTAATAGTGCATGAAACGATTCCCAATCTATCGTTGTGCCTACTAATGGCATTGTCGATTCACCAACATATTCAAGAGTGCAAACATAAAAGATATGATCATGATGACCGTGCAAATAGCTTGAGCATCACCTTAACAATCTTCTAGTTCTCTTAAACGGGTTGCAATCTCTTCGAAGGGAGTTCTTCTGGGCATCTTCTATATCACATTAAAAAACACATGCCCATACTAGGCACAACATGCAATACATTACACCCGAGACCGTTGAGTAAGGTGGGATGAATCCAATACCAAATGTACCCGACGTCTCCACCAAAAGAATGTGAGATGAAGTTGGGGGTAATAAACTTCATGCACCTCTTCACTTCCTACTACTTTTGAATTGAGTGATAGAGATATTCATCACTAGCAAAAGGGACTTTTAAATCCTCCGTTAGATGAGAATGAAGATGGTAACATCCCAAGTGAGGTTGTACTCAAGCATAGGAAGAAGGAAAGGATCAACGGAGGCCATAATCTCAGCAAGCCCAAAGAGAAGAACGATACGTTGTTGAAAGAGAATCTTGCAGCTTAACATGACATGAACTAATATATATCGAGGAGTCTAAAGGGGCTGATTGGGTCAGATGGGTGGGTTCTAGGGAAACATTACACCTCCTTCATAGATACCTTTACAATTAGTTTAAATACTCTACAAACTATCATTAGACATAGAGAACCATAACTTTTAGTAGAGACATGATATCAAATATTCAAACACATATTGAGATGCATCTTGAAATGGGCTTCACTCTGATATAAGTTTCGTAAGAAACAGAGAAGCAGTTAGAAAGATATGGGCAGTTTACTGGATGAGGGTAAAAACTATCTTAAAAAGAAACAGTCACACACACAAAGTCATAGATTTTTTATTTTTGATGCTTCTTGAAGAGATCTTTGCACTGATATAAGTTCCATCCAAATCGCACCACCGAGCAAAAAGTTATGGGCAAAATTCTAACAGGGGGTCAAACTATCATGAAAAACACCTACTCCTTCTACTAGTGCCGAGTTGGGAGAATACTACCTCCATGCTTAGACTTCATCAATGATCCAAGTCCCATAGAGGTCACCTAGGAGGAAAGGAAGATCTCCCTTTGTGGCTTGGGAAATAGATAAACCATGTATGCATAATGAGTGGCCGAAAATACAACACTTTTGAGCACTTTGGAAGAGAAAAAAATGGATAAAGGAAAGAGACACTCAAGAGAGAGAACTCGAAGTGACCTTCATTACCAATAGAGTGAGACTCCACTCAATGCAACTCAAAATACTAAAAACACAAGGGTGAAGAAGAGGTTTCATACGTACAAGAGGGACTGGAATCTCCAAGGCTACTCACAAAGAGAGAATGAACTAGAGAGAGATGGACTCAAGAGTCTACATAAGAGAATATCTACAAGGGGAAGAGAAGGATCATGGAAGAGGCTTAATCAAACTAGAGCTATAGCAACATGAGGCCTAATGGTGAAAGAGATGTTGAACAAGGGAGAGGATGGCTCCTTTTATAGAGATTTTGTCACCCTCCTTCACCCATTTACAATTACTGCCTGTAGATTCCTTTCCCCATCAACCACATAAGCCCATATGTCACCATTCATGTCCTTTTTGGCTACTCTTGCCATGTGTCCCATCAAAAGATGCTCAAGACTCTTAATATTGAGAAAGTCTAGAGTCTCCCCACCTGGAGCCCACAGGGACCCTCTCTTTTCCATATGTCCACATCCTTCTTATTCCACATAGGAATTCTACAAGGATTCCTCTTGACTCCACACTCCTCCACATGTCTTCCACACGCTTGGCATGTGGCCTCTCTTATATTATTGGAACACATGGACATGAGCCCACCTCTTTATATCACTCACTCTTCCTATTTTCTAAAAACCCCATAATATCCCACATACAAATAACTCTCACCCCATACCAACACATTTATAATTCATACCTATGGTATTTACAATGATCCATTCGACTCATCCTCTCAATCCCATAGAATATCTTAAAAAATAGAAATAAGTAAGAGCCGCTAGGCTATCACTTGATACTCAAACTCCTATCAAACATAGAGAAAAACAATACCAACGCCAAATTAAAAATATCAATTTTTGGCATTTATCTTTGCCCCCCCAGTAGACCCTCTCTGGTGATAGAGAGGGTCTATTGGCCCTTAAGGGGATCGAGCATAGAAGAATTTAAGGTGATACTCATTGGTGCATCTGGGTATCACCATGCCATCAACATCCTCAAGCTAATAGGTTCCATTTGTGAACTTCTTTTTGACTCGATATGGTCCCTCTCATTGGCCGATAAAATTTTTGTCTGACCACTTGTCCAGATGGCTATCAAATCTCATGACCAAATATCCTTCTACAATATCTTTCTTCTTGTGTAATTTGGTGTCAAAATGGCCCTTGCGCCTTTTTTGAGAAGCTTTTAACTTTTGTAAGTCATGTAATTTGCATTCATCCAAGGCTTCTAGCTGTACCAAGCATTGAGCATAGGCATCCTCGTGTCCTTATTTTCTTACAACAGCAGTGCGAAGATTATGTATCTCCAATTCAATGGGTAAAATAGCTTTTATTCCATACACTAGTTGGAATGGTGTAAACCCAATAGCTAGCTTGTGTGTGGTTCTATAAGCCCATAAAACTTCTGCTAAGTGCCTATCCCAATGCCTTTTCTTGGTGTCTACGAGCTTTCCGATTGAATTGCACAACAATCCATTTGTTTTCTCAGCCAAGAAATTACATTGGGGATAGTATGGCATGGACATGCTATGATTTATCTTTAGCTTATGGACCACATCTTCAATTAGTTCATTTTTGAAAAGGTTCCTCCATCAGTGAGAATTTCCAAAGGACAACCAAAGCATGAACAAATTTGATCAAAGAGAAATTTTGCAACTTTGCTTGCCTTGCTATTGACTATGGTCGTGGTCTCTGCCCACTGAGTCACATAATATGTTGCCACCAATAAATAATGCTTGCCCTAAGATGAGCGAGGGAGTGGTCCCACAAAGGCCAACCCCCACCTCTCAAATGGACCATATGCTAGAATAGGTTTCATGAACCCAAGAATCAACTATCACCTTCCAAACTTTTGGCATACTTTACAACTTCGACACCATTCATATACATCCTTATGGAGGCATGGCCAAAAGTAACCTACATTAAGAATTCTCCTACCTGTGCTAGAATAGGTTTCATGGGCCCAAGAATCAACTGTCACCTTCCAAACTTTTGGCATACTTTACAACTTCAACACCATTCATATACATCCTTATGGAGGCATGGCCAAAAGTAACCTACATTAAGAATTCTCCTACCTATGCTCACTGAAGCAAAATGATCGAAGCATTCATGACACATTTCTAGGATTCTCCTAGTCTCCATGGGATGGACCACCTGACGGAGCACCTTGTCTTTTCCCAATTTATAAAGAATGTCATCAACAATAGTATAGGGACAAGCCTTCTTTACCAATCTTTGCTTCTATTGTGGAGTTAACCCTCGAGGAAACATGCCTTCTTCCACATATTGCTGAACATCTTGCAGTTCTAGCCATCCAGTGTCTACCAAAGAAACCACCCCCCGGTCTTGTACTACAATGGCTTGAGTAGCTAACTCATCTGCCCTTTGATTTTCTTTTCTATTTATATGAACAAACTTACAAAAATCACATTGACTACATAGTGCCATAGCCTTTTGATTAAGCTCCTTCAAATGAGGACTTCTTATCTTGTAATGCCCTTGCATTTGCTTTATAATAAGCTGAGAATCTCCTCTTACTTCCAATTCCTTAACTTCACTTTGAAGACAACCCTCCAAACGAAGAATCAAGGCATTATACTCAACTGCATTGTTAGTTGTGATACCTCGAAGCTCTTGTCCTCCTGCCCACACCTCTTGACCTTCAGAATTCATCAAGACTATCCCCCCGGCTCCTTGTTGGCATGAAGGACTAAAAGCCCCATTAAAATACAAGACAAAAGTTGTTGGTGGTGTATCCCTTTCATCATTAATGTCCTCCTTATATTTCTTTTCTTCTCTTAGATCCTGCTGTCCTATGATCAAATCTGCCACAGTGGACCTAGTGGTATTTTCAGTGACAAAAGAGAAAGAGAACTCTTGAAGCTCTGAAAACCATTTTGCAAATCTCCCCCTAGGATTAGGCTTGCAAACTAGATATGCTAATATAGACTGAGAGGTAAGGAAGAAAAATGGCCGAGGTAATAAATAGGAGTGAAACTTTCTAACTAAAAACATCAAAGAGAGGGCTTGCTACTCCATTTCTTCATACCTTGTTTCCACCTCTGTAAGCTGTCAGTTCGCATAATAGATGGGTTGCATTCTACTTGGATTTACATAAAAGTCTTGAGACCAATTAGGGGGCTTCAATATTAGGCCCTTACTCATGGCCTCCTTAAGTTGCTGAAAAGACTGTTGTTGCTCCACACCCCATTGGAAAGAAACTCCTTTTCTTGTCAACAAGTTCATGGGATGCACTATCTCTATGAAATCATCACAAAAGCATTGATAGTACTTGCTTTTTCCTAGAATTTTGTGAACACCGGTGACACTCTCAAGACTTGGCAATGCTATGATTGCTTGAACCTTATCAGGATCCATTTGCAAGCCTTCTTCAGACACAATATGCCCTAACAAGACTACTTTTCTTTCAGCCAAATGAAGCTTGCTAGGATGTAGACACCCTTTTGCTTCATCAATCATAGCTAAGGCCATCTTTAACTTCTCCATGTGATTTATGCACCGAGAATAAATGCAAAAATCACCCAAAAACACCCTTATCATCTTTCCCGAGCACTTGACTCATGAACCTTTAAAATGTAGCTGGTGCATTGGTCAACCCAAAAGGCATCACTCTGTAAGCAAAAACTCCCCAAGGTGTGACAAATGATGTTTTCTTTTGATCTTCCACCCAAATACGAATTTGAAAGTACCCAGAATACCCATCACATACAAAATACATCTCATGCCCTGCTACTTGGTGTAGTATTTCATCTTGGAATGGCAAAGGAAAGTGATCCCTCTTAGTGCATGCATTCAAAGAACAAAAGTGCACACAAACCCACCACTTATTTCCTTTATTTGGTCTCACAACTATAGGAGATATCCAATTTGAATCATCAACAAGATGAATCCTGCCTCAAGTAGTTGTGTTACCTCTTTCTTTAGTGCCTCAGCTTGGATCACCCCCAATCGCCTTAAGCGTTGTAGAATTGGCTTGCTTTCTGGCTTCAACTCAATCTTGTGCTCCACAAGAGAGACTGGTCGAACCTATGAATAGCTTGTTGCAAACAGACATGGAAAATCATCTAACATGTCCAAGTAATGGAGCTTCTCACTACGTGATAGAGAATCACCAAGAAGCTCTTCATTGCATTGGCATCATTTAGTGTGCTCCACAATATCTTCTTGTACCACCAACTTGTTTCCTCCTAACTCATCCCGATCAGCACCAAGACAAAGACCAAAGGCCACTCCTTCCACCCCACCCTCTGAGCTAGACTCCTCAGAGCTACATCCTATTTCTTCTTCTTCATCGGTTAAGTCAGAGCTCCAACTCTCTCATGTTGAAAAATCCTCCTTGACAACTTCCTTTTTGCAACTTTTGATGTTGTAGCGCACGTTCTTATCATTTCCCTGCAAAATCAATTCTCTAGTATCCCACTTTTGAACAGCCTTCACCTTGCCTAGCCAAGGCCTTCCCAAAATCAATGGATAGGCACGTGCATCTGGCTTGGTAGGGATCACCTAAAGATAGTCAACACTGAAATTCCACATACATCCACTTCTAGATTCTTCACAACTCCCAAGGTCTTTACCCTAGTGTTGTCAGCCAATTTGATGCGATAAGGAGAGGTAGTTCTAGAGTATTTTAAATCAGCATCTATCATGGTCTTCTCACTCATGACATTAATCGATGCACCTCCATCAATGTAAACATTAGAAATCACTTGACCATCAATGATCACATCAACCATAGGTACATCATCACCAACATCTATATCTACCTTTTAAACAACAGGAATGGCACTTTTCTTCTTTTTCTTCTTTGACACTCTTGTGCTTGCTAGCTTTCCCCATTCCTTCCGTAGTTTTGGAGACAAAGTAAGTAATTGACCAAAGGTGATATGAGCTTCCTTTTCTTTAAGGTTGGACAACAAGTCATAGCTTCCAATGCCTTGTTCTAAAGGAAAGTATGACTGGCTGATTCTCCTTCTAGATGCCTTCTTTTTCTTACTACGGTGTTGCTCTTCCAGATGTTCCTCATCTACTTCTTCCTTGCTTTCTTCTTCTTCTTTTGCTTTACCATGCCCCTGTTTAGCCATCATTACCTCTCTTTCCTCATACCCTCAAGAAGCTTCTAACAAGGATACTTGTTTTTCTTCTTTCTTTCTTAATCTGGGACACTTGGGGTGATAGTGAACTTTTTCATTACATTCATAGCAAGTGACCCCACTCTTATCTCGAGGTTTATCTTCACTCTTTGGTGCTCTAGGTTGTCATGCATTAACCAAATGCAATTTCAAATCAGCAAACTCTGCCATCAATTGGGAGATATTATAATCTAACTCGAAGGACTTTGGTACCTAAGGAGTGCCCATTACCTCCACCTTAGAAGAAGTTGTTGAAGACACAAAAGAGGATTCGATCTTTAGAGAAGCTTCTTTCTTGGTTGCAAATGTGAAGTGCCTCCATGTACGTTGTTGGATCTTTACTCATTACTTTTGAGCAAAGATGAGGATCCAAAGCCATAACAAATTTGCTAATCTTTAAGTGCTCCATCTCTACAAGACTTTGATGGGCCGATGATGCAGATGCCATAGCTTGCAAAGCTGCCCTTTCATACATTGTCCATAAAGTTTCATATGGGATTGCCAACGCAAAGATCATCTCACCCTCTCCTTGATAGAATTGGTCCAACTACAACATCAAAGCATTTGGTGACTCCACTGCCCCAAATCTCTGCTTCATTGCAGCCACCACTTGGTCCCACTCCTCCTTGGTGGAGTCTGGCAAGGCCTCATGGTAACTCAAGGCTACACCTTCAAGAAAATCAGGCAAAATCTCCACCTGATCCTTTATGGACCATCCAGAAAGCTAGAATCCTCGAACAAAATCCCAAAGATAAGACTCTGGATCTTCCCCTTGGGTCCCTCGAAACATGATGAAACACGAAAAGGAAAAAACAAGATCCAAATAATATCCCAAACAGTATCCAAACAAGATCCCACTAAGCCTTAGTATACCAAGACCAACTTATTATGCATAACCACTTGTTGAAAACTCTCCACAATGTGATCCTCAACAAAATCTTTAAAAATAAGTGACCAACCAGCACCATGAAAACATTGTGTATACATGCATTCAAGAATCACCCTTCTCACAATTGGAAGTGCACATAACAGCTTCAAGATATTGTACTCTTCATCATTTGCATAGCAAAAGAAGTTGAAAGCATTGAGAATCACCACTCCATTGTTATAGTCAAAAACTACCCAAAGACTCAACTCTTCTTCACACCAAGTTGCTAGTGCATGAAACAATCCCCAATCTATCATTGTGCCTATTGCCCATGTTGTCAATTCACCAAGATATTCAAGAGTGCAAACATAAAGGATATGATCATAATGAATATGTGAATAGCTTGAGCGTCACCTTCACAATCTTCTAGTTCTCTTAAATAGGCTGCAATCTCTTCTAATGGAAGTCTTCCAGGCATCTTCTTTATCACATCAAAAAACACATGCATATACTAGGCATTACATGCAATAAAGTACACTCGAGACCGTTTAGTAATGTGGGATGAATCCAATACCAAACATATTCGGCATCTCCACCAAAAATATGTGACATGAAGTTAGGGGTAATAAACTTCACGCACCTCTTCACTTCTTACTGCTTTCAATTTGAGCGGTAGAGATATTTATCACTAGGAAAGGGATATTAAAAAGAAGCTTTTATACCAAGAGACCACACCATACTATCCTCCCTTATATGAGAATGAATATTTTAACAAGTGATGTTGTACTCAAGCATAGGGAGAAGGAAAGGATCGGCGGAGGCCATAATCTTAGCAAGCTGGTCTGCACCAAAGAGAAGAGTGATACATTATTGAAAGAAGATCTTGTGGCTCCACATGACATTAACTGATATATATCAAAGAGTTTGAAGGGGTTGATTGGGTCGGATGGGTAGGTTCTGAGGAAACATTGCACCTCCTTCATAGACACCTTTACACTTAGTTCAAAATACTCTCTAAATTGTCATAAGACACAAAGACCCATAACTTTCAGCAAATACATGATATAAAATATTTAAACACATATCCAAATGCACCTTGAAATGGGCTTTGTCTGATATAAGTTTCATAAGAAACAGAGAAGCGGTCGAAAAGATATGGGCAGTTTACTACATGGGGGTACAAACTATCTAAAAAAGAAAGAGTCACGCACATAGTCATAGATTTTTGATCTGACATCTAATATAATAATTGAAGACATAAGATGATGATCCTTAAAGATAGCTTTGCATTGATATAAGTTTCGTTCAAATCAGACCATTGAGCAAAAAATTATGAACAAAATACTGAGAGGGGGTCAAAACTGTCATGAAAAACACCTACTCCTTCTCCTGGTGTTAACTTGGGAGAATACTACCTCTATGATTAGACTTCATCAACGATCCAAGTCTCATAGAGGTCTCCTAGGAGGGAAGGAAGAGATCCCTTTGTGGCTTGGGAAATAGATAAACCATATATGCGCAATGAGCGGCTGAATAGACAACACTTTTGAGCACTTTGGAAGAGAAAACAATGGAAAAAGGAAAGAGACACTCAAGAGAGAGAACCTAAAGTGACCTTCATTACCAATAGAGTGAGAATCCACTCCAATGCAACTCAAAATACTACAAACATAAGGGAGAAGAAGAGGTTTCATACATACAAGAGGGAGAAGAAGCTCCAAGGCTACTCATAGAGAGAGAATGAACTAGAGAGAGATGGACTCAAGAGTCTACATAAGAGAATATCTACAAGGGGAAGAGAAGGCTTGAGGAGACTAGAGCTACAGCAACGTGAGTCACCATCCATGTCCTTTTTGGCTACTCTTGCCATATGTCCCATAAAAAGATGCTTAAGACTCTTAAAATATTGAGAAAGTCAAGAGTCTCCCCACATGGAGCCCATAGGGACCCTCTCTTTTCCATATGTCCACATCCTCCTTATTCTGCATAGGAATTCTAGAAGGATTCCTCTTGACTCCACACTCCTCCACATGCCTTCCACACGCTTGGCATGTGGCCTCCCTTATACTATTGGAACACATGGACATGAGCCCACCTCTTTATATGGCTCACTCTTCCTATTTTCTAAAAACCCCATAATATCCCATACACAAATAACTCTCACCCCATACCAAGGTAATTATAATTCATACACATGGTATTTACAATGATCCATTCCACTCATCCTCTCAATCCCATACAATATCTTAGAAAATAGGAATAAGTGAGAGTTGCTAGGCTATCACTTGATACTCAAACTCTTATAAAACATAGAAGAAAACAATACCAATGCCAAATAAAAAATATCAATTTTTGGTGTCACACTACTCATAGAGAGAGAATGAACTAGAGAGAGATTGACTCAAGAGTCTACATAAGAGAATATCTACAAGAGGGAGAGAAGGCTCATGGAAGAGGCTTGAGGAGACTAGAGCTACAGCAACATGAGGCCTAATGGTGGAAGAGATGATGAACAAGGGAGAGGAGGGCTCCTTTTATAGAGATTTTGTCACCCTCCTTCACCCATTTACAATTGTTGCCTATAGATTCCTTTCCCCATTAATCACATAAGCCCGTATGTGATAGTCCATGTCCTTTTTGGCTACTCTTGCCATGTGTCCCATCAAAAGATGCTCAAGACTCTTAATATTGAGAAAGTCAAGAGTCCCCACATGGAGCCCATAGGGACTCTCTCTTTTCCATATGTCCACATCCTCCTTATTCCACATAGGAATTCTACAAGGATTCCTCTTGACTCCACACTCCTCCACATGCCTTCCACATGCTTGGCACATGATCTCTCTTATATTATTGGAACACATGGACATGATCCCACCTCTTTATATGACTCACTCTTCCTATTTTCTAAAAACCCCATAATATCCCATAAACAAATAACTCTCACCCCATACCAAGGTATTTATAATTCATATCTATGGTATTTACAATGATCCATTCCACTCATCCTCTCAATCCCATAGAATATCTTAGAAAATAGAAATAAGTGAGAGCCGATAGGCTATCACTTGATACTCAAACTCTTATCAAACATAGGGAAAAACAATACCAATGCCAAATTAAAAATATTAATTTTTGGCATCACACTGGTTTGCACCACGTTGACTCTATTTGGGTGACCTAACCTACTCTTGTATATATAAAAAACCTATAATACTTGTACCTATTTCTTTTGGCTACTATGCAGCCCTCTACTTGGTTTTTGCTTGTAGACTAGCTCCTCACCCAACTATCACATGCCATTTTGCTCCAAATGACTTTGCTCTACATGATTACAACTTGATTGCATGGACTAATCATCTTCTACAGTGATCCAAAAGGTACCAATACATAGCATAGTCTTCTAGTTGTTGTTGGATCCTCCACTTTAGATACTCCCCTTTCTTTTCTTAAGCATGTTTGCTACTATCCTTGGTCAAATGTTTTCCCATGGTCAAGGGTTTTCTTGGTGCACCTCGTCCATTCTCTCCTACATAGATGGGGACATGACCTATCAAACCCCAAGAGTTATAGCACCCTCTTTCCCTTTTCCCTTTGAATATATAGGTACATCAGCCCCTTTGAATGTATGCATATGTGCTTGTAGTTTTGTTAGGGGGAAGGGTGACGCAACCACATTGGGCATTTTGCAACCACATGAACAAGCTTATGACACCTAAAGAAAGCACATGCAAAGATGCACTAGTTGAGTTCATACTTTTCTACCCAGATATTCATAGTTTCCACCTCTATTATAGTAGAAGGAAATTTTGGAATTCTCCACGTCCCAAAAGATACAAAATCAACTTTTACTCCCTATCGGACTAGGAGGATGGACTAGGAGGACAAGCAACCTTGCCAAGAGATGGAGTAATAAAAGATAAATACTTCCTCATATATTATGGGAGGTTGAACACCTACAGCAATTATAGACCACTTTAGATACCACCCTTTTCTTTTCTTGAGCACATTTGCTGCTATCCTTGGTCAAATGCTTTCCACGGTCAAGGGTTTTCTTGGTGCACCTTGTCCATTCTCTCCTAATCTGGGAGCTCATAGATGGGGACATGACCTATCAAACTCCAAAAGTTATAGCACCCTCTTTCCCTTTTCCCTTTGAATTGATAGGTGCATCAGCCCCTTTGAATGTATGCATATGTGCTTGCAGTTTTGCTAGGGGGAAGGGTGAGGCAACCACATTGGGCATTTTGCAACCACATGAACAAACTTATGACACCTAAAGAAAACACATCAAAGGTGCACTAGTTGAGTTCATAGTTTTCTACCCGAATATTCATAGTTTCCACCTCTATTAAAGTAGAAGGAAATTTTGGGCATGTCCATGTCCCAAAAGATACAAAATTAGCTTCTACTCCCTATTGGACTAGGAGGACAAGCAACCTTGCCAAGATATGGAGTAATAAAAGATAAATACTTCCTCATATATTATGGGAGGTTGAAGACCTGAACCAATTCTAGACCACTGTGCTTGCGAATCAAACCTAATAAAATTTTATAGGCAACCATGGTAGTGCATATACCATTTGCATTTTAAAAGAACAAAGGAGAAGCCTCTAGTAGAATATTCCAATGAGATTCCTCTATAAAAATGACTTCATATAATCTTTGTGCATAAAAATGCACACCCTTAAGTACAAATCCCTGGAGTTAGCTTTGATGAGGCTTTGATCCATTTTGCTACATCATTGGTGGAGCGAATTTTGCATAGAAATTAAACCATAACTACATTCTCTGCATACTTTCTCATTGAATAAACTATGGAAGGCAAATAAATTTTGTAAGTGGAGGCCAATATGGGCTTATTGTGAGAATAGAAGAAAGACACTACATGGGATCAAAGATGATTGACATGATAAGAGTAGGATCAACAAAAACAAGTATATAGATTTCCATTAGAAAAGGCCTCCAAAATTAGGCTCAAGTACATGAACAATCCATCTTTCTAGATGGTTCCAACTAATCACTTCTTGTTACAATCCATCAAATCCAATCATATTGTTTCACTCCGCACCCCTCCAAGTCTTAGAAATCGACCAACAAAGGGTACGCATAACGAAAGACAAATAGAATAGCCCAGGAGCTCACACAGTGTGTGTGGGGTGTGGAATCACAAACTTCTTTATTTAATGTGCATCACATAGATGTGCAAATCAGGAAATAGATAGTAGACATAGCTAGATATAGAATCCACCAAAACAATATATTTCCATCCAAAACTATGGACACAACAAAAGAGATAGTTTAGAGTCCCACCAATGATGTGGTCCTCTGATCTTACCAAAGGTCCTTCTCTATCTACTAGTCTCTTCTAGAACCATGCGTCCACGTGCTCCACTTGGAGCATAGTAGACTCTCTTTATAGAATGTTCTTCTCCACCTTACTACTTTGGTATATCATGAAGATGCAAAGAATAACAAGACCATTTTCACTCTCAGCTCCCTAAGAATTACATGAGCATTTTCCATAAGCAGCCATGGGTGGGACAATTACCTTCACTAGGTTGCAAATACTAGGCCAAAGAGCTCGGGTGAAATACCAGGTTGCCACGGTGGCATTTAAAGATGGGCCAACTAGGCAAAGAACAAAGAACAAATCAAATCATTCAAAGAACAAAGAACAAAGTCAAATCATTCAAAGGATGAGTTCAAAGGTTGTAAACTGCAAACAATTGCCCTTCATTAAAATGCAAAAAGACCAAACTTAGATGGGAAATTCTTGTATAGTTAGGAACGCTGCCAACAATCTTGAGAATATTTTCTCACTGCTGCCAAGAATCATTAAGTGTTATAAAGGCTGCAAGATAACATTTTTAGATCGGGTAATCATTAAGTGATTCTGCATCGAGTATTCATCATGCAAGCCGAGGTGACGTAGTTGTATATACTATCCATTAATATAAGTTGACTTATTTTATACCGATTTCAATGAGGCATTTTCCACTCAGTAAATTGTTGATTCCTAAGTGTTGTTAAATAAAATCTCTCGACATATTATGGATTTCCCATCAACATATAACTCCAAACTTAGTGTTTTAATGTTGACCACCATTTCATTACCTCGAGCACACACTGCACTTAAAGGATTGCAAGAGTGAGGATCTTCACTCCAACACTACACATGATTGGGTTATTATTGAGCACCGAGCAACTTAAAGTTTGTTTATCAAGAGTGAGCAAACATGAGCATCAACATTTTGGTAATCCTATTTGGGAAGGGTCAATTGACATGAGGTCTACAACTTAAAGGTCTCTTCCTCCTCCTATATATAGGCCCAAAGATAGCTATGTTGCTACTCCTTCTACTAGTAGACTAGCTTATTTCTAGAAGATGATTAATGAGGGCCTAGAGACCCTCCTTCTATAGGCCCCCAAGGGGATGTCATAAAACCGTCCAACCAAGCTCATCCTGGCAGACCAGTGTTCTTGTTGGCTGACTTGGTTGGCTGGCCCAACCCACCCTATATAAGGGAATTTGCTAGGCCATTTTGGACTGCTGCCAGCTCCCAAGGGTAGCCCCCATTACACCCCACCCTTGGGCACATCTATGGCTAGGTGGCTGGCCCACCATAACGTACTCCTCTGGCCCTTTGCGACATCATGTGCCAGCTCTGTAGATACCTTTTGTTGTGCTGCATGCAGCCTCTATCCCACCTCCTATGTGCCTTTGTTAGGGGCATGTTCCAGCTTATACATACATGCCTTCAAGTGCATCTACCAGGTTGTGCTGCCCACAAGGCTGCTCATGTGGCAGCCCATTTTGGTTGTCCTCTCCCTATGAGGTGCTACTATGGTAGCCCCCTCTGTCACCATTTCTTTTGGTCATATGCCCTAGTTCTCCCTCCCCCATGCTCTCCTCATATGGGCTTATATATGGGGAAGTGAACTTTCCAATACCCCCTCTCACCGACACAGATGGGGAAGTGACCTTTCCAACACCCCCTCTCACCGACATATCTCAGACCAATGCCAACATATCGATGATGATGCTCCAAAAAATCCCTTGTAGTCCTCTAGAACATTTTGATGTCAAAAAGATTTTCTTGTCTTTTCATCGAGTGGCTTCCGCTCCACTAGATCTGGTTTTGCTTCTCCACACCATCCTGGTACACAGGTCCATATCTAGTAGCACACCCTGGCACCGCAACCTTTAGTCATGCTCCCATCTTTGAACTCAAGAAATCCAGATGCCACAATCTTCCAATTGTCCCCCCATAATGAGTGAACACCCTAGAGTCTTCTATAGGCAGCAAGCTCTGAGGGCCTGTTTCAACCCATCCTTCCTTAGGCAAGGTCAAAAGAATATCTCTAAATAACCTATAGCAGGAACTCTCACTGAACTCTCAAGCAGATACTGTTCTAGCTTTAGCACACCTTGTTCATCACCTTCTAGCAATCTGTGTTTGAGATTTGAAGAAGCACCGACACTTCCCCTTCTGCCTTCAAAGAAGTCCAATTCTTGTCATTTACCCATTGCTCATTGCTTCAAGCTTAACTTGGAGCTTTGATAAAGGAGTTGTAGGAGAGGAATGAGTGAAGAAGCATGTATGTGGGATGAAAAAAATGTGAAAAATCATCATTTTCTATTGGAAAGTATTTTTATTCATGGAAAGCTTGTTTTTTATGTTTGTTAGTGTTTTGAAGTGATAGGAAGGTAGTTTAGAAGATTGCTAAGGTGTGTGTGAGAGCAAACTCCACCAAGAACACCAAAAAAAGGAATGCATCGCACCCACAAACAACAAAACTCCAAAATCACCAGAAATCACCAAATAGAAGTTGGCAAAATTTTTGTTCTTAGAAATTTCCTATCCCCATGAGTTGTCGCCATAGCACCATCCCCACAACCTATTGCCATAGCACTTAACCCCTATCCCCATGACCTAACAACTGTCCACCATCCAACCAGTTGCCCTAATTAATATGTGTTAGAATCTGCTATCCCACTGGTCTAACAGGTGTTGACCCATGGTCTTGAGCCTGTGCCCATGACCTATTGGCTTACTATTAACCCTATGTCCATTGCTAGACTTACATCTCATTGAGACAGATAACTCGTCAATTATTTCTCAAGGGATATCCCTATGCTTTTTGTCTTACGGCCAACCCTACGATCACCATAATCACATCTCACCAACCTGAGCATCTCGCCATCCATTTCCTTAGTGCTAACCCCATGATTGTGGGCATACTATTTTAATTCCATCCCACCGATATGTGTCAACTCTCTATTCCTATGCCCATCATCTTAGCTCTAATCCTACACCTATCATCTTGGTTTTATCCCTATGCCCATTGCCTTAGTTCTCTCCCTACACTTGTGGGGATATTTGTGGGACAATAAAAAATATACAAAATTAAATTTGATCTAGATTGTACATCCATGGAAATCCTATACATCCCACTTTTTGCCCTACTTTGGGATCGGCTCCAACTAAAAGCTCCATTTTCAGCTCTCACTGAATGTTAAGGCCTCGACAAGGGGACCCCTATAGCTTCGACAAGATAAGGGAGAGTGAATGAGGAAATACAAGATCCTATAGGCTCGAGGGCTTTTGAAGCTCCCTACACTAGCTTGCCTCTACCTAACTCTCTTGCTCCTTTAGTAGCCTTCAGGCTAAGAGGTACGATATCCAACATGTTTGGATGGTTGGGCCGAATGGATTTTGTAGACATTGAGAACCCTTTTGCCAGTATGTCCATGAAAAGGGGAGGCCAACAACAATTGAGCCTTTTGCTAGTATGTTTGCAGAAGGGGGAGGACAACAACAACCGGCCCTTGAGCTACAAGAAGGGACTGAGACCTTTATGGACTCATGTCCCACATCCTTCACAGGGAATTTTGATTTGGAACGCATGGAGGATGAAGACCCAAGGATGAGGGATTTTGCAGGGAAAAACCCTGGTCGAGGAAATGCACAAGACTCCCAAGGGGGAAGGTCTTATGAACTTTTGACCTTCTAGGTACCCCTGACATTTACAGGCTATGTATCTCGTTCCACCTTACCACCCAATGCAAGGAACCTACATGCAGATGCCCAGTGACTTGCTTCCTCCTGGGAGTCCAACAGTTCACACTCATAGCTTCAGATCCAATTTATGGGGGAGAAAGGTTCTCAGCCCCAATGCCAGTACTGGCAACCCAATAGATCCCGCCACCAAGGACAGAGGCTTGAGACTGCCAGCCTCTATGACCCTTTAGGCCCACAATGATGCCACCTCCACCACCTTCCCAAACGGTGCTAATAGATGAGGCAATGCCCTTCCTAGTGAACACACTAGGAAGGGGGGCCTCCCCATCCCAGCCACACCCGTATTTCTAGTAGGGATCACCAATCCCTCTAGGAGTCGACCCATATCCATCTCCAAGTTGATGACTATATTCCTTGGGGAAGGAGATCCGATCTCCCACGTGGAGCAATTCAAGAAAATATGCAAATCCTTTAAAGCTCCCAAAGATCTAGAAATTGTTAATGCTTTTGGACTCAGTCTAGATGGCAAGGTAGACCAATGGTATAAGGCCCTCGACCTGGGAGAGAAAGTCAACTGGAAGGCATTATGGAAAGCATGCATTGTATGGTTTGCCCCTAGTGGACCTAAGTGAAGCCCGATTAACCAGTTATATGAGGTGAAATAGAATGATAAGGAATCCCTCCAAGATTATATCACTAGGATCAAACACCTGAATTCCCATTGCAAACCGTATGAGAGGATGAGTGACAAACGGTGGCTGCCATGCTCCCTTATCAGGTTGGTAGACTTGAATCTGCATGACCACTTAATGGTTATGAATCCCACTTCCTTCAAACTCTGCAGCAAGGTGGCTATCCATATAAGTGATAATATGATGGATAAGGTTGTCAAAGACAAAAATACAACTCCATTAAAGGTATCACAATTGGTAAGATCTTCGAGTGCAGAGCCTATCAAGAAGGAAAACAACGAGCCCAAGGATTGGATATGAGTGAGTTGGCCTCAAACTTGTTGAATTAGGTGGGCTAGCACTGAAAGTCAAGGACCTCCAAGGAGACATAGAATAACCCCCATTTGTTTCCTAGGAGAGACAACGTGTGGTGCAGGGTATGCAATGGCAATCATCCCTCTAATGAGTGCCCCCACCTTAGGGCAAGACAAGCGCTCTATTGTGCACACTGCTATAGATGGGGACATCGATGTTTTTTTCAAGTTAGTTTCATTAAGAAGCTAAACTTTTATATTGGCATCAAAATATTGTATGCCCTAATGAAAATGAATGTTTGAAACATTCGCTTGAAACGTTTTTGCAAAAAAAATTAAAGTTTCTCTAGGATTTACATTTTTTCCTTCAAAATTTAAAAGAAAAAAAAAAGTAGTAAATTCTACCGATATTGTGAAACTTGAAAAAAGGAGCTTGAAAACATTTGCTAATATTTATATTAACATGTGAGCATAGCTTCGATAAAAGCATCCTTGTATGGGGAAACCATGACACCTCTCATTACCCATTCTTGGGGGTCCATCCCCAACCAATTTATCAAGCGAGACCCCCATTAGCTTTGATGACCCCACTCAACCATATGAATGCACAAGGTGCCCCTTTACGCAATTCAAGGTAGTATAGGGCACAACAGGCTCCCTTACCACCACCCATACTGGGTCCACACCCTCCCTAACCTTGTATAATCCCAGCCAATCAAGTGTTGGTGGAGGAACTACCTATTGGGATATGTGTGATCAAGGGATTTCTAGGTGCATGTGTACATCCACTAGCAGCCATATGGTTGTGTGTGTGCTAGAAGAGGCACACTTAGTGCCATGGCCATGACATAGGTGGTGATGCAGTGCAAGGCCCCCCTTATGGGATGGTACCTATGATTGTGGAGTTCCTATGATTTAGGACTTACTCCATTGATGTAGCAGAGGTGCCACTAGTTTAGGACACCCTCTCTCCATCTCTATAAAAGAGGGACTTCCCTCTCAAATCAATTGAACACCCATTTCAATATCTTATGTGTTCTCACTCCTCTTGCCACAATGCATCTATTCTTCAACATGTAATATCAGAGCTATTATCCTCCTTGAGCTTTTGGACTCCTACGTTGCCACATCATCTTCTTCTCCATCCTTAGTGACCTTCTTTCCCCTTTTGCATCCTTTCTCTCCAAATTTTGCTAAGCTTCGTTCTCCCCATTTGTTGTGCCATTTTCCAAGCCCTCTAAGCTAAGGATCCCTCATCTTGGGGCAAATCCTTGACCCAATGGAATTAAGGAATGCTTGCCTCTGCTGTGCGTGATGACAAATAACCACCCATCGATTTCTTGCAAAATTTCAACGGAATCTTCAACTATATGCTTTCTAGCCATGGATGGGCAAGGACATAAGCTATCTTGTGTTCAAATATGAGCCCAAATGCTTGCTAGAGTGAGGCAAAATCATAGAAACAATAGTAAAAAATGGTGCACTTCTCTTGAATGTTATAGTACTCGATTTCTCCAATGCTCTCTGTTGGCTCTTCTCTATATGCAGGCTTCCATTTGCCTTTGAGATCCCTCTCAAAGCTTTTCTCTTCAGCTTCAATTGCACCCACCAACTTCAAATTATTCAATTTGGGGGTAATAGTGATATTTGCTTCTAATATGAACCATTGAATCTGGTTAAGTGCTAGAAAGTTTCATTATTATCTCAGTTATCTTTGGGCTTTTGGATGCTTGACCATTGGAAGTGATCTGAGGCATTTTTAGTCTTATCTTTAGATCACTATCCTGCAGTTTGACAGTTTTGGTAAATGCTCATGATGCATTTATGATATATTTTGAATTGAATATGTTTGAATCCTATTTTGTGAAGGAATAGACAATGCCTTGTAAGAGGTAAGACCTTCGTAATGGCTAACATGAGTAAGATAGATGGTCATTCTTTCCATATTTGGTAGACCAAGGTCAAGTTCATTCTCATGAAGAAAGGTCTATGAAATATTGCTTGTGGAAAGAAGAAGAAACCTTAGACAAGAAAAGGTGAAATAGAATGGATAGTAAAAGATGAAAAGGCTCTAGCAATTATTGCTTTGGCTCTTATTCATCACATTTATGGGAACTTGACAAGACATTTGGTGCCAAAAGTGAGCACTCAAAGATGAAGATACTTATTCACAAAATATTAGGATGCTTTTGTGGAAAGACGAGCCACATTGAGAGGAAGAGCTTGAAGACAAGAAGAAGATTATGGAGAACAAGAAGTTCACCATCATGAAAAAAAGGGAAGTACAATGGATAGTCCAATATGAAAAGGCGCTTGCTATCATAGCATTGGGACTTAGTGACTGATACATTCATCACATAGATGGTGTGATACTTCACATGAAGTTTGGGTGCAACTTGAAAAGGTATTTGGTGAGCAAGTATGAAGATTATAGCAACACTTTTACATCCAACTTGGTGGATATTGAAGCTTCTCTTTTGGAGGAGGAGAGGAATGACTCCCACTACAACTCCAACAAGAATAAAGCATATCTTGTGAACAAGGGCTACATTAACAACAAGGCAAATATAGTTGAAGAAAGAAATCCATCGGCAAACGAAAAATCAAAGAGAATAAAACATATCTTGTGAAGAATTACTACATCAACAACAAGGCAAATATAGTTGAAGAAAGAACTCCATCAACAAATGAAGAATAAAATTTTGTGGTAGATTGGGTGTGTGTAGAAGAGGCACACTTAGTGCCATAGGCCATGACACAGGTGGTGATGTAGTGCAAAGCCCCCCAGATGGGTTGGTACCTATGATTGTGGAGTTCCTATAATTTAGGAGTTACCTCCATTGATGTAGGAGAGGTTCCACTAATTTAGGACACCCTCTCTCCATTTTTATAAAAGAGAGACTTCCCTCTCAAAAAAATTGAACACCCATTTCAATATATTATGTGTTCTCACTCCTCTTGCCAAAATACATCTATTCTTCCCCACGTTCCAACACTACCCAATGATTGGGAGGAGCCAGAATTGGACCACGGTTGCCCCGATTATTACCCTTGTGAGGAGGGATTCGGCATCATAAGTTACTACCTCCTACATGAGGATCAACATGTCCCAGTGTTCTAGACAGCTCCCTTGGCCACAAGGGTGAGAGACATGAACTCCATAGCACGAAGGCCCCCGATCCAATGTTATACTTGCCAAGGTCCGCATAGGGCAAGTGAATGCCCGTGTAAGGGCTCAACATACCCTTTGATGTCATGCTTTAATTTCCAGGGGTCGCATTTTTTAAAGGACTACCCCATAGGGATCTTACCACGGTGGTTCAACCCATGATAGGCCCTATGCCCTTGTGTGCTAGTTGTGGAGTAGAGCATTTATTCAAGGATTGCCCCTTGAGGAGACTAGAAACTCCGTCCAACCTACCCAAGAGCACTAGCATCAATTTGCTGAGTATTGAATAGGTTCAAGTAGCGGAAGTACCCTTAAAGGTCATCACAAGGATGCATGCTAGAGCCATAGGTAGGGAAATGAAGAAATAAGTAAGGAAGGACAAAGTGCCCATGCCGCAAAACCACGAGGCACCCCAACCCCCACAAACTGTTAGATATGCTCAATGCCCCGCCCTCCTAGTAACCAACAGTGGTCCAAGCTACTCAAGTTGTAAGGCCCCCATATGAGGAGAAGCCATGTGTGAGCTCGGGACACTAGATGGATCCTGACTTGCATGTCACATGAGGTCTATCAATGAAACTGTTGATGGTAGAAAGGTGATTGTGTGGGAGCCCCCTATTCTTGTTGGGGCCTAGGGGCCACTTGGTCCCCAACTGGAGGGTCCTAGGGGGGCCAGCGGCCCCCTTAGTGGGGATTCGAGGGCGGGGGCCCTTGAGGTGATGATATAGGGAATATTCCTTGAATATTCCATGGATGACTAGTCAATTTTACTGACTAGGTTGATTGGTTGGCTTCACCGACTAGGTTGACTTGTCGGTTCCACCAACTACATTGATCTAACTACTGCCCTCATAGCAAATTAGGTCTAAGAAGGCCACTTGGGTGGGTGAAAAAGCAAACCAAGTGCTCATCCAAGATGGTTCATATGAGGAGACAACCACCCTCGCCACCTCCTCTACCTCTAGATGGGATCTTTCCTAGGCTGATGCGAGTATGCCTCCATGCGTGGATGTAAACAAGCCAATGTGGGCTCAAGGCCTCACATCCCCACTCCTGTTTAAGGGACCTATCCAAACCCAGACATGGAAAAACACATGTAATAGTCACTCAGAACCTAGTATGAGAATGTTATGAGAAATTTGAGCATTGGCTCAAGGCTAGCAAAGGGCTGCATACCATCCACTCAGACCACTTGACCACTCATAGAGGGGAAAAGGCACTTAGGGTGTGAGAGAGGGTGGAAGAAGAGGAACTATCTAGCTCCAGTAAATAAAAGGCTCCAAACTTGATGCAACAAATGTTTCAAGAGGACCCAGTACTACAAAACCTAAGAGAGGAAGGAGACATTTAAGGTCTTGAGGATCTACTATCAGTAGGTATGGAGACCTCTCAGGAACCATGTAATAGAACCGAGTTAGCAACCTTCCTCTCCACTGAGGTTAAGATGCCAATTGCATACTTATTAAGAAGGAATCCTACCCTTTGGCGAGACATCTTGAACTAGATGAGTGGGAAATTCATGCCCCCAGGACTTGTGAGCATCAAAGTTGACCAACCAGTAGGAGGAAAGCTAGAACCTTCTACCCAAGGTCCCCATCAATAAGTTAGGCCAATACTGTTGAGATATCGAGCTCCACTCGTGATATGCCAAGGTGACTGTTGTGCATTTATGTCACTGAGCCCATGAATAATAGCTGGATGACAACTATCCTTATGTACTCTAGTTAGTGGCTCAGTTAGTATGCCACCTTAGTTAGCTGAGTTTGGTTTGAGACCCACATATAGGGTTCACCTATTCTTTTGTACTTAGAGTTCTTTTGGCTTTCACAACTAAGAAGAGGAAAACTATTTTCAGCTTCCACCTTTGTGTATATTCCCCCAATGTGTATGTGAAAAAGCTACAAGTGAGACTCCTTCCTTCTCTCCCACTCTCTTTACATGGTATCAAAGCTAGGTTCGTGGTAAGGAGCTCAAGAAAGCAAACCAAGTTCGCGGTGTCCTAGTAAGAGGATCAATGTTGCTTTCCTTTTTTTTTTTTGAGTTTGGGAGCAAATCTCTGTAGGTAACATAGCAAAAATGTACGATGAGAGCACGTGTCTACACAAAATTCAAATATTCCCTCAGGAGTGCATCACGTCATGGCCCTAAAATGGCCCCAAAAATAGTTCTGTGATAGGTTACACCCAAGAAAACGTTGACCCTAAATGTATGTTTAATGTGGCACATGAAGTAAATACAAGCCATCCTTGTCCACTATGCATGTAAACGAGAGTACCTGCAAAGGATGGTAAAAAGAATCAAAAGCAATGGGCCTCTGAACTTGTAGAGATAGATCAAACTAAGGCACCGGGGGATGCTCCACGGAAAGATCCATCATGGAGCCCAATTCTTCAAATTCCTCTTGAGCGAGTACACATTTGTGCGCTTCATGTTGTTGTGAGAATAATTGAAAAGTTGGTGCATCTGTACATCATTGATGCATATAACTTGAAGCCCCAACAAGATAGTGAGAGGATGATTGCAAGAATTGAAAAGGTTCTTACAGATATGGGACTACACTCTAGGCAAGTAAATATTACAACATTTGAGAAAAGATCTAGAAAAACAGGCAATGTTCCTTGTAAGAGAAGCTTTGGTGGTGCCAAGGCTTTAAAATTACTTTCTGCAAAGAAGAAGAATGACAAGCTCAAACGTGCTAATGAGTTTGATGTATGGAAAAAGTTACCCAATGCTTGTTGTGAACAAGGGGGGAAGGGATAAAAAAGATTGGAAAAGGTGCGAGTGTGGTTAGCTCTTGATAGCTTAGTATATTTACTCCAAAAGAAAAGATTCGAGGAGGATAATGATGCACATTGTTTCATCAATGCTGTGAATGACTTTACCCTAAATATGGAGATAGCTTAGGGAAAGAATCATTTCACACAAAGTACATGGTAATCTCTAATTTGGACATTGAGATGTGCATATTGAATGATCCTATATTTACTAACTTGTTTTTCTATTTGGCAATACATTTTATATGCTCATGCACCATACATGGCATGGAATTATGGAAGCATCGGAGTGTGGTCCACTCAGGGCATGGAAAGATCGCATTGGCAAGCATGTTGTGCATATAATAGAGCGACCCAACAGGGGAGTGGTAGAACTAAGTCAAGCCCAATGGTTCAATTGGTTCAATGGTGGTACAAGCATATCGAAATAAGAGCATCTGCAACACTAGCATTCAAAGAGTCCCATGCACTACAAGATGTTAACACGGAACATCAAAGAAGAATATACAATTCATCAAATGCAAGACAGAATCATGCAAGGTAGCATGCAACCGATCATAAACAAGGGTGCATGCAAGCCATGATAGACAAGGGTGCATGCAACCCATCATAGACAAGGGCACATATGCATGGAGACAGATGAAAATGATGGTGTAGACTCTTCCAATGTGGATACCCATGCATAAGTTTCAGAATTTCTTTGTAATTCTAGTGATGTGATTTACAGTAAAGCCAATGTATAATGGTCATAAGTTGCAGTACAAATGAGAAATTTTGAGTTATTGGATGTTAATTATAAGTCTTAGCTCAAGGTTGCACCAATTTTACTTTTTTTAAGAGCTTTCTTAGAGTTTTTATTGAAACAAGTATTTTTAAAAATTAGAGTTTTGGGCCCTATATAAAAGAATGGACCCTCATTTTCATTTCATTGTTTAAAGAGCTCTCCACTCCCACACCACCGCCCACTTGCCCCTGACATTTCCACCCTATCTCTTGCACCCTCACCCTTTCTGTCGCACACTCTCTCCATCCTTTATGTCCAAGACCAAGATCAAGTCACCAACATTATGTGAGAGAGAAAATCAAGCCTTACCTGATCTAGATAGACATAGATAGATACAATGGGTTCTTGTGAATCTCCTCATTGTTGACTGTTGCCAGGTTGATAGCACTTTCAAGTTTAGGTTGCAAAGAATTTGCAAATCCCTTAGTCCAAAAAGTTTTAGAAGGATTTCCAAGGATGAAGAGTTGGATCTGCAAGTGGGTCCTAAAGGAACTCATTTTGTATCCCTGTAAATAGCCTATTGTGTAGTTATTTTGGAAATGGAGGACACAGATGCACCTCCATTCATCAATGTAGAGCCAACTCTTTTTCTAGTAGCAGCGAGGTAGCAGCAAGGCAAGATGTGGACATTGAGGAGAATCCTAATGTGGTTGACCCAGAAGAGGGGTTAGATAGGTCCACAAATTTGGCACCTGCAAACACTTTGGAGCATCTGATCTTAAGTGTGTGGGAGGAAATGCATGATTCTAATAATGCAATAGTTACAGAGATGGAGTTCCGTGAGGTCCAAGAAAGATTGGAGGCAAAGAGGGTGCAAAAACACCAGAGACGACTTCAGAATACTACATAAGCCTAATCATCGGCACCACCTCTAGAAATTGATGAGAGCAAAAGCTCCATTGATATAACTTGGTTGGGAATGGATGAACAAGATGCTACCCACATTGTAAGTGTTAAATTACACAGTGCAGCAGAATAGAAACTGAACAAAGAATAGAGAGTACATTAGCAATCTAGAGAGGAACAAAATTTTCCTTTAATACTAATGTAGTACAGATGATGGCTCCATCCACCTATGCGCTCCGACAGTGGAGCTTAGATGGTGATCTAGATAGAGACTAGGTGAAGAGCTACTAGAGCTGCAAGATCTCTGCTAGAAGATCTGATCTGGTACAATGGATTGGGGAGGTTGTCTCTTTATAGCTATGAGGGTAGTAGTCGGATCAACGTAGTTGGTGGAACTGACCAGTCAACGTAGTCGGTGAAGCCAACCCATCAACCTAGTCGGTGGAACCGACTAGTCATCCATGGAATATTCAAGGAATATTCCCTATACCAACATATTCTACTTGCATAGCATTTTTCCAATCTCGGCCTGCAAGTGCTTCCTCCAAACTCGTAGGCTCCTTAACTTCTCCAATAATCTCAGCCATCAAGGCCATATTGACTATGTGAGCAGAAGCCCTCTTTGCTCCTCGATTCTCTGACATGGCCTTGGTCCATCTGCATGCTACTCACTGCATGCTACTCAACAGACATGGGCATCTGGTTATAATGGTCGTAGAGCTACCTTGCCCATCGTGGCAATGGCTTTTCCGGTGGTGTAACAATAGGTTTGTGACTTATACATTCATCATCTAATATTTCCTCCTCCTTTATAGCTCTTGGGATAGGTCCATAGTGAATTACCTCTTCACTTGATGATAAAGTGGAAGATCTCTTCTCTACCTCCACTGCATGTGGTTGCTCCCTAAACACCACATCACGGCTCACTATGATCTTCTTTGCCTCTCGGTCATACAACTTATAGGCTTTCTTCTCATCACAATAGCCTAAGAAGATACATTTGATGCTTTTTGGTTGTAGCTTGTTTCTCTCTTTGTCTAGTACATGCACATAGCATTCACACCCAAACATTCTAAAATGCGAGACAGATGGCTTCTTATCACTGTAAGCCTCATGTGGTGTTTTACCTTTGAGTGCCTTTGTATAGCTGCGATTAATGATGTAAACTTTAGTATTGAGAGCCTCAGCCCAAAAATGGTTTGGCAATCTAGCACCTTTCAACATACACCTCCCCATCTCCACAATGGTCTCCTTTGGCATTCAACAATTGAATTTTGCTAAGGCATATGTGGTGTCGTCGTTTGTCGCTTGATCCCTCTGGTGGAGGAACCACCTTTGCCTTTCGTAGTGGCAGAGAACGCAACATCCCCATGGCTGCCTCCATCTCGAGCTTTAAGCCTCAATTCCTCCTCCATAAGTAAAGCATAGAACTTTTCAAATGACAATGGTTGGGGTCTCGCCTGAGTGTTAAGCACTGTTACCAGTCCATCAAACCTTGGTGGACATATCCAGAGACACTGCTGAGCTAGCTCTTCACTATCCTTTTGTATCCCAGCACCAGCCATTTGGTCATGCAAATTTTTGATTCAGGTTATGAACGCCTCTGTTGTCTCTCCTTCATTAAACTTCTTACTTGCGAGTTGATTCTCTAGGTTCTGGATCCTTGTCTGATTCCGCATCTTATACTGACTCTTCAATATGTTCCAGGCCACAGTTGCCTTAGATGTATGCTGAATCAAGGTCAAAACACTATCAATAGTATTTGTAACCAGGGCACATAGAGCATCTGCCTTCTTACATTTCCAAGCTCGTAGAAGGTCAGCATTAGGAGATATCATACTCCCTAGATTTACTGGGTCACGAGTTCCTTGTGGTTCTGGGTCAGCAGTCTCTAGTACTATCTCCAGAAGCTCATATGAATCTAGAATAGCAATAATTTTAAACTTCCATAGAGTGTAGTGCGTACCATCTAGCTTGCCTTTAGTGAAGGCTAGTGGGCAAATCCTCAATTCCTAGATTGTTGGTGCAACAGCAGCTACTGAAGTCAAGCCGCTTCTTATTACCATCACTCCATATGCTATTAAAGCCCTCGCCTCTCTTCTATTCTTGGATCCTTAGAGCCACCTGGGCTCTGATACCATGTTAAATTACATAGCGCAGCGGAATAGAAACTTAACAAAGAATAGAGAGTACATAGCAAACTAGAGAGGAACAAAATTTTCCTTCAATACTAATGTAGTACAGATGATGGCTCCATCCACCCGTGTGCTCCCATAGTGGAGCTTAGATGGTGATCTAGACAAATACTAGGTGAAGAGCTACTAGTTGGAAGATCTGATCTAGGACAATGGACAAGGGAGGTCACCTCTTTATAGCTATGAGGGCAGTAGTCGGATCAACGTAGTCGGTGGAACCAACCAGTCAATCTAGTCAATCAAGCCGACCAATCAACCTAGTCGGTGGAGCCAACTAGTTGTCCTTGGAATATTCAAGGAATATTCCCTATACTGTCGCCTCGGGGGCTCCCACCCTCGAACCCCCACTAGGGGGGCCACTGGCCCCCCTGGGACCCCCCAACTAAGGGCTAGCTAGCCGCCAGGCCCTAGCAAAAATAGGGGGCTCCCACACAATCACCTTTCTACCATCAACGGTCTCATTGTGATAGACCTCATCTGACATGCAAATCAGGATCCATCCAGTGTCTCGGGCTCACACATGGCTTCTTCTCATATGGAGGCCTTACAAATTGAGCACCTTGGACCACTGCTGGTTACCAGGAGGGTAGGGCATTGAGCATATCTAACAGTAAGTTCATGATATTTTGTCAATATGAATGAATTTATGTTCTTAGTTTGGCATTGAGAAGATTACTGATGTTATCTCAATTTTCAGGACATCATCAAAGTTTATAAGTTTGAGACACATAAAGGGGGTTGAGGTGACAGCATCGGTTTGGATTAAGCACTAGGACACTACATGGGAATGTTTGAGCACCATAGCCTAGTATGCTTCCATACTTTGTTCTCCCCTTATGAGAAGGAAGAGATGATAAACTGCAGGGCACTTTCAAAGCTAGTCTCCCTTGTGCCTTTACCCCCTTCTGCACACAAGTGTATTTTGGTGACGTAGGACTTGGCATTATCTACTTTTGGAGAGAAACTAGTAGGAAGAATCATGGCGGTTGCTGCTATGGGTGCTTCGGTAGGTGTTTATGATGCTAGGCAGCTTGTAGAATCTTTTAGTGAACCCACTATTTTGTCAACTTAGAGGAGAGCAGCAATAGTAGCTAAAGCTAAGCAAGCAAATATTTTGTAAAAAGTGCATCTGTTGGATGCAATATACAAGAAATATTGTACATCAAAATTTCTCTTGTTTTCCAGATGGGTGGTGCTTTGCATTATAATTGAGTTTCATTTCTTGGATTTTAGTGTATCCTTAATTTAAATATACAATTGATTTTGAAGAAAAGTGCATTCCCTTATCAAAGGTTTCAAAAATTCTTCAAGTTAATAGGTGTATGAATAGACAAGATCACGGTTGCCAATGAACTCTAATCAAGATAGCAACAAAAGGCTAAATTGGATGCACAATCTCAAACCCTTCCATATTTAGATTCATCTAGGGACTAGGAATGTTTTGCATCCCAAACCTAGGAGGAAAATAGAACAATAATATGGTGGCTAATTTAGTTATGTGCATGGTTAGTTGGAAGGATTAATGTAAATTAAGAGGAATCCATGATTAAAATGGCAAGCTCCCATTTATGCCTATGGTTCCACATGGAGATGGCAATAATCCACACGCATACTTGGTTGGTGTTTGTGTATTATCAAATTTGGATAGATAACAAGCATATGACTGAATCAATTCTAGCACAGGAGATTGGGTTTTGACTTTTATGGAAATTGTGGCTAAGGGGTGCTACACACAATTCAAGATGTAGGCCCTTATGGTGTAAAACGTTGTAAAGTATGCTAGGAATGGCCAAAATCGCTTTAGAAGTGTGCCTTGATATTCTTAAGGCATTGGCCATGACTACAATGAAGTTTGATACAAAATGATAAGGTTGACAAATGCACTAATAGCTATGAGCAACAATGGATTAAAATGGTTGCAATGGATTAAAATGATGTAACATGACATATGAAACCATTATTCAAAGTGGGTCCTAAATTTGAATGCTAATGATCAAGATATGGGTTTATAAATTGGGACAAATTCAAAGCATGAAGAAGCAAATTGATTTGGCCAAAAATTTTGCATCTTTGATCAGAAGGTGGCCATGACATAGGCACTTTTTTTTTGTTTTTACATGTTAGGACCATCGATGGCACAAAGCGATGGAAGGATTTTGCAAGCCATAAGAGTTAACCTGATGAGTGGCATCACCCAATTGTTTGAGAAGGAAAAGGCTACCATACAAGTTGCATGAATGCTAATGCAAGCTAGGTTAGCATCAATGGGGAGAGGAAAGGAAAGAATACAGGATCTAGGTGGAGGAAAGTGGAAAAACATGGGGGAGGAGAAGATAGAGAGAAGCCCCAGAGATCTGAGCTCACATGACAAGGAGATAAAGGCATTGCTACATGCTTGTGAGAGATGTAAGGTGGCCGGTGTCCTTGCATGACAGGTAATGGAATCCAGGCTTCGTTGTCACATCCGATTTCCTCATGAGTGCCACAACTAGGATATGTACTCTTAAGGGTATAATTAAGTGAGTGATCCAAAAGAAATGTGAGGTCCTTTGTTCAACATAGGGTCCTGGTAAGCATGAAACGTATTAATTTCAAAGTAACTATTATCTTACCATAGTCCCTTTAGTGGACCTAGTGGTAAAATGACCCCAACGATGAAAATGACGTCTTAAATACCATCCTTAACAAATGAAGTTAACACCCAAGGGAGGGTGTGCTAACATCCATTATTATCTAATTCCCCCTACTATATTTCTTGTGTGCATGTGTGTAAGTGATGGAGGATGCATCCCCCAATTAAAAAAAAAACAAAAAAAATCCCCTGAGAGGCCCAAGTGCAACTTTGGGCAGATGGGGTCTCTGTCTAGCCCAAAGTTGTGCCTGCACACACTTGGGCCTCTCAGGGGCTATCTTTTGTTTTTTTTTTACTGGGGGATGCATCCCAAAATTTCCCAAATTCTTGGAGTTGTGCTATTCGTTCCTCATGTCAAAGAAAGTGATCGTACACAATGGAAATTGTTGTGATCAACTCTTTTGGACTAAGTCATGCATTGATCACAGCATTGTTCTTACTTCGAATGTACTCAATAATGTTGCCATATTACTAGAATGACTGGCTCTAGCACATCTAGTATTCTATCCATTGGGTGATAGGTAGCCAAGTGTTGATTGGTGTGGTCTGTGTTGACCGTTAAATTTTTTTTTCCATGTCTTTAATACATGGACTATGTTAGAACTTCGCTCTTTGTCACAAACAGTAATGGAATTAGAGCTTCCAAATCTCAAATGCAATCAGATGTCCATTCTACTATAAGAGCCCATTGATCTTATGTTTGCCTTAAAAAACAAAAAAAAAAAAAAAAAGCCCCTAAGAGGCCCAGGTGCACACAGGCGTGACTTTGGGCCAGACAGGGACCCCGTCTAGCCCAAAGTCATGCCTGCACACACCTAGCCCTCTCAAAGGCTATTTTTTGTTTTTTTTTAAATTGGGGGATGCATCCCCCATCACTTACACACACACAATAAATACATTTAAAAAAACAAAAAAAAAATCCCTATACCAAGAAATACACCAAAAAAAAAACACAAAAAAGCCCCTGAGAGACCCAGGCATGTGCAGGCACAACGTGGACCCCGTTTAGCCCAAAGTCGTGCCTGCATGCACTTGGTCCTTTAGGGGCTTTTTTGTTTTTTTTAATTTGGGGGATGCATCCCCCATCACTTACACACACACCCATCACACACATAAGAAATACATTAAAAAAAACCAAAAGAAATTGCCTATACCAAGAAATACACAAAAAAAATGCCCTGAGAGGCCTCTCAAGGGCTTTTTTTTGTTTTTTTTTTTTGCGGATGCATCCCCCATCACTTACACACACACCCATCACTCACACAAGAAACAAATACACCCATCACACCCTCGAGGGATTTTTTTTTTTTTTTTTTTTGGGTGATGCATCCCCCATCACATACTAGTGTCTAATCACATATGTCTAATCACATATTGTACCATGATTATTGATATACTAGGACTAATTACATTCTACCATGATTATTTGCCATCAACAATCAATTACATTATGTACATACATCAGATATGGAAGTAAATAATACATTGCAAGATTCCACTTGAAAATGAAAGCTCAAAGTTGAAAATCTACAAGAAAAATAGTTTCCAAAGGATTCTATTACAAAAAATATTTACAATCATCTTTGCACAAAATTGCTTTTGACAACCAAAATTGGTGTCCATAGTGAATACAACAAAAAATCTGCCTAAGTTGTGGGTCTTCTCTGATCCACGTTGCCAGTTGCATGTCTTTTGCCATGATCGTAACCCTCTTGGCCTGGATTGCACACAAGTTTGTGTCCTCAAGAAGAGTTACGATTGCCACTTCTACTACTTCTTGTATTGCAGCCAGTGTGATTGATGGTCAAATCTCAAGACCTTGATTAAAAATTTAATCCACCCTAGATACTATATTCAAGAATCCGTACAAGTCCCACTTTCAAATAATGGGTCAAGATTTTAGCCGCATGGTCAAATCTTCAACCCTATTTACAAGTGGGACTTGGGAAATTCCCAAATTCTCTAATATAGTGTTCTTACATATTCCTTGAAATAATTTGGAATTTTTTGCTCCCCAAAATTGACTCGTCCCTATAGGACTACATAATCTCTTTCACCAATTGAGCGAACAGAGCTCTTGGGATTAAAAGGTTCATGCTAGTTTGATACTTTCTTATCTCTTGAAGTGCCTTCCTTCCAGGCTTTCTACGATGTCTTCTAGGGACTCCACCTCCTCCTCCACCTCCACCTCCACCTCCACCTCCACCTCCACCTCACCTACTACTTTTTCTTTTGCTGTGTGATGCAATTCTGGCAAAGATTTTCCACCCTATCTAGAACGTGGAAAGTCGTGAGCAGCATTGTGCCATGCAGGTCATCGTTGTTGGCTCTCCATTTGTGCCCTTTGTTGTTGAGCCAATTGAATTCGCATTTGCCTGGCATCTTCTTATCCTTTGGCCCATTCTTCCAATATGCATCTTTTGTGCTCCTGTCCTTTTGGTCTGCTTTCTGGCTCATGAGGTGCCTTAGGCTAACTCTGAGTTTTGGATTGCTCCCCATGATCTTATTCATCGTCATCTATTTGCTCATTGGTTTCTGTCCTCTCCTCCTCCTGCTTATCCTCCTGCCTCCTCTTTCTTCTCTCTTCGATCATTGTATTGTATACATCGGGAGGGATTGGGAGCTTTGTTCTAGAATCAATCGGTCTTCCAATCTGCTTTGTTCTTGCCATGTCGGTGATGGTGGGGCTATGGGAAATGTGACAGTAGGAAGCATCATTGACCCTCTAGAAGGCCAACCTAACCTTCATGACATGCTCCTTACGTGCCGAGAATATACAAAAATCATCTAAAAGCACCTCGAAGAAAACCCCCAAATAAGGAGCAAACACCATCTGCATAAATCTTTGAAAGGTAGCAGGAGCATTGGTGAGGCCAAATGGCATTACTTTGAATGCAAATGTCCCTCAAGGGGTGGCAAACGTGGTTTTAAGCGCATCCTCCTCAGCAATTCTGATTTGATAAAACGTGGAGTAACCATCACAGAAAGTATACATCTCATGACCACTTACCTTCTCAAAAATGAGGTCTTGAAAGGGAAGAGGAAGATGGTCCCTCTTGGTGGCTGCATTGAGTTTCTTATAGTCAATGCAGACCCGCCACTTGTTGTTTTTCTTTGGGGTGACTACCACTGGTGAAACCCATTTAGTATTGTGAACCAAAACAATAAACCCAGCTTCTACAAGTTTTTGCAACTCTAACCACAAAGCATCGGTCTGTAGGGACCCTAATGTCCGATACTTCTGAGCCACAGGCTTCGCATCAGGCTTCAGCTCTATCTTGTGCTCTATGGCAGTCACATGGATGGCGAAGATGGCGGTAGCTAGTTGCGAAGAGGTCATGGAAATCTTTGAACATTTCTAGGAACTCGTCTTTCTCACTTGGAGTGAGGTCTGGGGAAAGCATAGATTCAAGCTATTGAGGAACCTTCTCTACAAGTGGCGGGGTCGAAGATACCCCCATCATGTAAACTTCCTCCTCTGAGAACTCCTCCCCCCCTCTGATTATTCCATTGATTTAGACACTGAGGATGAGAGAGTATCACTATCTTGCTCCTCTTCTTCTTTTGGTTCTGTGGCACCTAGTTGCACTGGGATCTTCTCCTTAGAAGCACCAAAAGACATGTGTCCTATGTTCCAATAGCTGACTGCATCACTCTTCCTCAATTATGGTCTCTCGAGTATGGCTGGGTAACTCCTGCCTATATCTTCGATGTCCACTACATAGAAATTGATGGTGGTGGTCAACCCATTGATAGTGATGAGCAAATCCTCAATGATTCCCAGGGTGGTGAGTCGTTGACCATCTGCTACCTTGATTTGAGTGGAGGAATGCCTTATGCATTTCAAAACGGCAATTATCTATGATGACATCTACTGTATGTGGGTGCCGATCAATTTCTTCAGAGATAGAAGAGACCTCTTGTATCTTTCCCTTTTTCTTGCTCCTCCTTGTTGAGATCCCTTACCATAGCTCACGTCTCACCTTAGGGCTTAATGATATTAGTTGAGGGAGCGTGATGCAAAAAGACCGATGAGCAAGGTCCTGAACAACTGAATAGTCCTCTTGCCCCAAGCTTATGGAAAAACCTGAGGGTGACCGCTTACTTTTGTGAGATCTTTTAGTCTTCTCTGTTGGTGGGTCTGCCATCTCAGCATCTGATGGCTTTGAGAAGGACACCTTCTTCCTAAGGTGGCCCAGTCCACGGTTTGGAGAGGGGTCCAAGGTTCTTTTCCCAAGGTCAAGGATCTCTACATCAGAATCCTTGGTGCCTGATTCACTTAGAAGATTCATCCTTGGAATATTGGGACATTCTATGTGATAATGACCCTTCAGGTGGCACTCGTAGCACACAACATTGGGACATTCTCTTGGAGGGCGATGGGCTTGATTTTTTATGCCCACCATCTCAAGCTGAAGATCACATTCAAAGCCTTGGCTAGGTCATTGACTCCAGGTTCTTTAGTGGGAGGGGCCAGGGGAGTAGGAAGGAGGGGGACTCGTGGGCGAGGCTGGGGAAATCTTCCAGGCAGAGGTTGAGGATATACTCCTTGTTGAGGGTAAGCATCTAAGGGAGGACCATACATTTTAGGTGGAGGCGGTGGATACATCCCTAATGAGGGATCGGGGTATGCTCCTGAGTTAGACCCCCAAATTGTTGTTGCAAGAATTGAGGTTTGTTGCAGAGGGACAATCGTCTTCTTTGAAGCGGGGTCAGACTGAACTTTATCAAACTTTTGAGCAATCTCATGTGCTAGCACCATAGTTTATGGATTCTCCCATTTAAGCTTGAGGTGGTATTCATCACTTGCTCCTTCTACAAGATAGCCCAACACATGTTGAGTCATTTTAGCTCGAAATCTGGCATTGTCCTCCTGCATGACAATTAAACGGTCCAGGAGCATGGCCGCTCGATCCACATATTGATGCACCATCTCACATTCTGACTGCTTCAAGTTTGCCACGTATAGGTACACATTCTTTGGCTCCTCTTCTTTTTCGAAATACTCAATCATCGCTCCTATTAACCTTGGCTAGCTTTGGCGAATGTCATCGGCTTGCTTCTCATACCACACTTGAGCCAAACCCTCTAGAAATGTGGGAAGAACCAACAGCCATCTATCTTTAGTAAGAAAGTTGAGAGAAACACAACAGCACTTGAAGGCCACAAGATACTCATTTGGATTTTCTTCAACCCATCCACAGAACATGAGAATGTCAGCCATGCTTGGAAAATGGAAAAGAGAGAGATGAAATGAGACTTATCTATTGGCAAACAATGGAAATAGGTGGCTTGAGCTAAAAGTCAGGTGAAGATACATCCACAAAGCACACATAGGCAGGGTAGGGTGTGACTGGTGTATTGTGAAATACTACATGAGAAGAATCTTTAGCATAGAATAGCTCATAGACAATCTTGAAAGGACCAACCCTCATGATATCACATCCATCTTTACAAGTGAGTGTTAGAGACACGGTGCTGCATGAGGTTGTTCATCAAGGCAAACAAGAATGCCATGACAAATGTCAATAGTTGGAGAACTCGCACATCACCTTTAGCTGCTTCCAGTTCTTGTAATCACCATGCTATTTCTTCAAGGGGTGTGCGGTCTAGCATTCTTCTTTTGAGCAATGTCCTTGAGGACCTTTCTGATGATCTTCCAAAGTTAGTAAACTCGTATCAAAGATGCCCAACACTTAGTTTCATGATGACCACAACCTTTGCATTCCTTACAAATGATCACCTTCCTTCGTGGCTTGTGGCTTTGTTGGGGTGGTACTTCCACTCGCTTCATGCATGATTGAAGTACAAGCTTCACGTGCCAAGAAATCAGCAACTATATTTTGAGCTCGAAGGATATGCTGAATTTTTACCCCTTCAAATTGTTGGCAAAGTTCCAATGCTTGTTGATGTCATGGAACCAAGCCTTCGCTCTGCACCTTCCACCTTCCACTAACTTGTTCACACGAGTTGAGAATCTCCTTGCACCTCAAGTTGATTGATGCAATGTTCTTGCACCTTTTATAGCCCAAACATGAGTGCCGAGTACTCAGCTTGGTTGCAAGTACTTGCTGGTGCAGACTTGCTATAACAATACAGCTCACCCCTTGGTGAAAAGAGCTTCACACCCACATCAGTAGCCTTGGTCGAAGGTTTGTATGCGCTATCAAATTGGAGGAGCCAAGATGTCATCACACCAAGACTAAAATCTAGACATCCCAAGTTTCTTGGTAGTCCAAGATAGGTAGAAGGAGAGGGTAGGGAGAATTTAATACTTGAGCAAGACATTCAGCACCAAATAAACTTGCAATCCTTTGCTGATAGTTTATCTTTGGACCAAAAAGAATTACAACTAGAAGCTCAAAATGAGGCACAAAAGGTTTATTAGGTACAAATGGATTCCTTGGTCGAAACATTACCACCATAGCCGAGCTCTAAAAACCTTTGTAATGAGATCGAGAAGAAATCATTCAAGATGAGCTTATCCACAAGAATTAATAAGTAGATGCGCCAAATCTCCCCCTAAGCTTGGGGAGCATCCCACCCTTCGAAGAATGTCACCCTTTTAATTACCTCCGATGCAGCAAGTAGCTCAATCACTGCATAATGAGTAGAACTGAAATCAAAGTCCTCCTAGTGTATCACTAATTCTTCACCTTGAATCATCCATGGTGTATCATCCCACTCGTCATGTCCTTAAACAATGCATTGTACAATCAATTGTTGAAGATCAACATGAAGATCAAGAAAGAGATCTCGCCAATTGGTAGCCGTAATGAGCGGAGGACCAAGCACCAAATCCTTGAACTCGTCAAGAAGTGACATAAATATCCACCCTCCTCGTGTGGCGTGCGTCCAAGGAGTGAACTTGAAAAGTTCAAAATCTACAATCTAGTATCAGATATGAATAGAGCACATGAAATGAAGTACTTTTGCTTTTTACAACAGCAACAAACTCCCTACGATTAGAGAGTTAGAGTTCATGAGATTTCACCAATGTGTCATGATATTATTTCTTAATCTTATTAAATGTCTAAGTAAATAAGGAGCATGTTCTCATGATGTTTCATATATGGTACATATTATTTTTTAATCTTATTAAATGTCTAAATAAATTAGGAGCATGTTCTCATGATGTTTCATATATGGTATCGGATCACAAAAAATGATTGCAATGTTATAACTTTCTTAATTGTATTAAATATGTGATGATGGAAATACAATAATTGTATATCAACCCTATCCATTCCATTTATCTCAACTTTCACTACTACACACGCATCCTATTGCGACGTTTACGTACCGACGATTAGCGCCCGCCTAGCGTTAATCGTCGGTATAAAAATCGGGTGTCGTAAATCGTCGCTATATAGCGACTTTTAATAAAAGTCGCTATATAGCGACGTTAGTAATAGTCGCTATATAGCGACTTTTAAACGTCGCTATATAGCGACTTTAGTAAAAGTCGCTATATAACGACTTTTAAAAGTCGCTATATAGCGACACTGAGACTATATTATAGCGACGTTTTCCAGAGAGGTTTTTTTTTTTTTTTTAGCCTTAAAATTTATTTTCTTCCAATGACAAAATTTTTTAAATTTTCATACATGTTTGAGCTCATAGAGAAATAAAAAATGAGAGCATGTACATCAAGCCTTTGAAGCTCATATATTCATGTCCAAGTTGGAGATGAGAAAAATCAAATTAAATAAGAGCATTTACATCAACTGTTTCATCTTGAGCCAAGTCTAAGGCGCCAAGCAAGTCTATCTCCAACTCTATACCGAGTTGATCTCCTATATCATCATCGTACTCTAGCATCGTACGTTCACCTAAAAGTATTTGATCATCTTCTTCAATTAAGCTTAAGTGTGGTGATCGATCTTGACGATTGTTGTCTTCCTCGTCAATATCGTGATCTCCATCCTCCTCCCGTGCGATGTCATTATGCGCATCTTCCTCTTGCCTCATATGGTGATCTACATCTTCTTCGCTAGATTCATCAATTGGATCCGGATTTGGTAGTGGCATCTCCATATCCACATCTCGATCTTCAAAAATCTGCTTTCTTCGTGGTGCAACTTGGATCACGTACCACCATCTTGGATCAGAACGATCCGGATGAAAAACCACCTATATTGAAGATGAAAAATCACGTGCCAAATGTCGTCAATTATATATATATCAATGGACTTAAAAAACGAAAGCTTCGACTAATTGAATCATTAGTATGCACCTGCTCACAGTGCTCGGGAAGAACAAAAGTATCACTTTCATCGGTCCAATGTTTGGTGGAGTCTATTGCAAAGAGACCGCTACCATCTTTTCTCACAGTTGCATGGGGACCGTTGTAAGTAGTTCTAAACCATTTTACATCAAGAATGAAAATAGTAAATCGTCTGAAATCAATTTCATAGATGTCGCGTATGGTTCCACAATAATCCAACTGTGAGGAGAGAAGATTGGTATCCGAAGCACTTGCTCGGCTATCTTGTGTGAAGTTAGCCATGACTCCACAATCATACGTGACTCTCTTTGAATCGATGCGTTCTATGCGAAAATGTCGTCCATATGACCATAATGCACTGTACTTTTTGTACTGTAAAAGAGCATCATTAAAACAATGAAGATGCACCTATTTTATAGCATATATTGCCACAAATAATTACTTAATTACATCAAGAGATAAGAAACTTACATGCACCATACATCCAGAAGATAACTCCCGCTCGCGCTCGTTTATTATCTCTCCATCACGTTCGGCTTTACGTATAGCTAGTTGTAGCCAATCAAGTGACATGTGAGTAGGGAGAAGAGCCAGATCTCGTGGATATGGTTGTGATCGCCTGTACATTACTCTGAATCTCGTCCTTGCATTTATTCTTTCTGCTTTGGCCACTTCATATCTCTCAATCCACTTCTGCATCTCAGGGCTATTGAGGATACAAAACTTATTGAATTTCTCCATTTGCTCTTCGCTCATCTTTCTTTCAATCCCTTTTCCTTGGGGGACCTCGCCAATGATGCGATCATCATCCTTGTTGTGCCAAGCTTGCGGCATATCAGGATCCGTGGATGCAAGAAACTCTGTGATATATACTAATGACTCTTGCACAAGCCATCCCTCTGCCATGCTTGCTTCTGGTCTTGCTCTTTGTCTTACAAACCCCTTTAAAGTTTTCATAAACCGCTCGAGAAAAAACATCCATCGATTATGAACGGTACCTGCTATAGCCACCTCATCAACTATGTGCACAAGCAAGTGGACTTGAGTTGTCATAATGCTTGAGGGAAAGTGCTTCTCAAGCAAGCATACGGCTTCGATGGATTCCACCCTAGCCTTCTCGATGCTCGATATAGAGATCTCTTTTTGAGATATCCACCTATTTCACATGTCCATGCATATGTAAGATATTTGAGATATCCACCTATTTCACATGTCCATGAAGAAAATACATAATGCGAATTGATAGTAAGCATACCTCACAATACCACAGATCTTGAATATAGCATTTCTAACATCTTCTTGTAAGCACCCTTTTATTGTAATTGGAAGGATGAACTATCAAAGCAACAATGAAATCATGTCAACAATATAACATAATAATAATTACGCTAATCCCTTGTACTATTATCGGTACACTAATTCTACTTAGAATACCTGTAAGACCTTGTGCCAATCATGGGACTTGAGGCCACTAAGCTTATTGTCCTTTGAAAATGCTCCTTTCAAGCAACGCATGTACCCTGTTGGTGTTTGAAAAGAGGCAATGTCTGCCTTGATCACTGCCTCCTCCCTCGTAGAGAGGATCCACGTTGCTTTCGGGAGGACAACTTTTCCTGAAGCATGCACTTGGGGCCACAAACGAGACATCCTATTCATAGCACGCAAGTCTTCTCGCACTCCTCTCGAGTCCTTGGAACCAACCAAGTGTGCCCAAATGGTAGCCCCCACATTCTTAAAGATATGCATGGGATCCAAGAGATGATTGATTTGTAACTGACCCCAATAAGGAAGCTCGTGAAAGATCGATAGCCTCTTCATACCAGGAGGAGGTTCCTCTCCATTCTCCCTCCAAGCTTGAATCCAATCACTTGCTTTCAAATATGATGGTGGTGGATCAAGCTGACCTCCACGTGCGAGATGGTCGAGCGGAAGGTATCGAGCATGACCTTCATAAACATTTTTCCTCATGTGTTTGGAGTAGCGTGCAAGCGATTTCAGAGCGGGTCCACAAACAGGACAAGCATGGTACCCACTTGTAACAAGCCCTGCACGCGTGCATGAATATGTTAGTACAAGACATGCGTGCAAAAGAGAGTATAAAAAGCATAATCCCTCATTGTACATGTAAAGACATAACCACGTACCTGCGCACTCTCCATATCCTGGGTAGTCATGCATGGTCCACATCAAGATACCCCTGATGGAAATATCATTGGTATGCCTAGGAGCTCTGGAAATATCAAAGACCTGCACTCCTCTCCATAATATCTGTAACTCCTCTATCAAAGGTGCCATGTACACGTCCATGTTTCTTGCCTTGTACTTTCCTGGCACAAGTAGTGCAAGCATGAGGTGTCCCTTTTTTATTGTTAGCCATGGTGGGATATTGTAATTCACCACGACTATGGGCCATGTCGACCAAGATGTCGAGCGTAACCCGAAAGGATTCACGCCGTCCATGGCTAGCCCAAGATGTAAGTTGCGTGGCTCTCTCGCAAAGTCCGGCCACTGATTATCTATGTGCTTCCAAGCCGCACAATCTGCGGGAATCCTCAATGTGTGATCAGTGGACCGATGAGATGCATGCCATGTCATCAACTCCGCTATGGATTTGCATCGAAACATGTGTTGTATTCTTGCAATGATGGGAAAGTGTCTTAAGACCTTTACCGGTATCCTCTCACCCTGCAAGTCATCTCTATATCGTTGTTCCCCACACTTTGGACAACTAGCCAAATCTCCATGCTCACGACGAAAGAGAATACAATCATTACGGCAAGCATGGATGGTATCATAATCCATACCCACCATTGTTAGCATCTTTTTCGCTTCATCTCTTGATGCGGGCATGGTATTTGGTGCAGGCAACATCTTTTGGAGCAACCTATGACAAAGACACTATCCAAATGATGATTCTCAAAACAAACAATATCCAAATAATGAGTCAATCAAATTAATGCAAGGGCTAACCTCATTAAGGCTGAGACACTTGTATCCGACCATCCATACTGTACTTGTAGATTCAAGATTGAGAGACAAGCACGTAGTTTAGACATCCTGGCACCCTCGTACAATTGTGTTGATTGCAACTCTCGCATTTTCACCTCAGACTCTGACATCACGTGTACGTGGGATGTAGTGCCCCTAAAAATGGAATCCATCATGTCGACCATACCCTCGTCGTCATCTGGGAGACTATAGTCTTGTTGAAAGTGAGAAGGTATATGTGTACCCTCGTCACCCTCGTCATCCTGTCATAAGCTCATTCGTGTAAATAGAAGATCTTCTAATTCCGGGTATACAATAAGATTGCGAACTTAAATAGCTTTGACTTACCGATGATCCATCAACATGTGCAACACCAACGGGGGGTACTGGTTCCGGCTCCTCCCCATACATCCGCAAGTGGCGCATGATAATACGACGTTGATGTCGTACTTCTCGCTTGCAATGAGTGCAATGACAATATAACCTCTCCGTAAGCCACTTCGTGCTCCCGGGCGTTGGCGCATCATCGGATGAGCTTCCACTCGTCCCTTCCATCTACACTTATAAAACCAAAACATAAGCATGAAGAGGAGATGTACACAATTATGAGCATAGCATGTTTAATTTGAGCTTCTCTTGAGGCTATATAAAAAGAATGACATCGCTATATAGTAAGGATTGAAACAAAAAATCCTATATAGTAAGGCTGTGTAGTAAGAGGAGATATTGACAATTATAGGCATAGCATGTTTGAGTCACAAGAGGCCTCATTAAAAAACAAATAGTAAGCGTCGCTATATAGCGACGCTCTGTTGCGTCGCTATATAGCGACGATTTTAATTGAAAGCGTCGCTATATAGCGACGTTTTCACTTAAAAACGTCGCTATATAGCGACGAATAAGCGTCGCTATAACCCGAAGCGCCGAAACCCGCGGCGTTTTGCTCAAAGCTTTCCTAATCTCTAAACTAAGCTCTCCAAAATCTCCTCCCACCTATTTTCACTGACCTCCCATCTATTCCAAGCAACCTCCTACCCTATTTCCCACTCCTCACCCTCCTCCTACCTCTTGTGCACCCTCTCTCTCCTTTTTCCCTCTTTGGTTTCCAGAAAGAAAGTTCTTCAAAAGGTGAGTTTTTTTCAACAATGTAGGTTGTTTGTTTGTTAGCTTTGGTTTTGTGAGTGTTTCTACTTGTATTGCTAAAGTTTTAAACTAGTTTTCATGCTTGATTAGAAAGGATTCAAACAAAAAACGAAATTTCAAGAAAGAAAGAAAATTTCAAGAAAGAAAGAAAGAAACTCACCTCTTCTTTCTGTATTTCTCTTCCTTCTCTTCCTTCTCTTCTCCTCAATCTCCTCCTTTCCTTGTCTCCTCAATCTTCTCTTTCCTTGTCTCCTTTCAAGAATTTGCTTTTGTGATCTCCTCTTTCCACTAACATCTTATTTGAAAAAATGGATTGTTTTCTCTCTTTTGTAGTGCCAGTCCACTACACCGAGCGGGACATAGTCTCTCTTTCGTGGGCCCAGTCCACTACACCGAGCGGGACATACTTTTACAGGTAAGCGCTTTCTCTTCTTTCCATTTAAGCTTTTTGTTATTTGCATTTGCCTGCAGCTAGCGCCTTAAGCGCTAGCTGCAGTGATGGGCGTAGGAACCCTCTCCTCCCCCTTCTCTTTTTCTCATTTTCCCCCTTCTCTTTTTTCCCTCTTCTCTTATTCTCTCTTTCCCCCTCTCTCTTTTCCCTTCTCTCTTTCCTTTCCCCCTTATTCTATATTTCCGCATCCCTCTTATTCTCTTATGCTTATGCTTCTCTCATTCCGCATAAGCTCCTCCTCTATTTCCGCATGAGCATAAGCTCATGCTTATGCTCATTCATGAGCATGAGCTTATGCGTAAGTTTCCGCAAGAGCTTATGCGGAAATAGAGAATGAGAGAAGCATACGCTTCTCTCATTCTCTTTTTTCCGCATAAGCTCCTTCTCTCATTCCGCATAAGCTCCTTCTCTATTTCCGCATGAGCATACGCATGAGCTTATGCTTATGCTTATGCATAAGCATAAGCATAAGCATAAGCATAAGCTCATGCTTATGCTCATTCTTCATGCTTATGCTCATTCATGTCCATGAGATTATGCGTAAGTTTCCGCAAGAGCTTATGCGGAAATAGCGAATGAGAGAAGCATATGCTTCTCTCATTCTCTTTTTCCGCATAAGCTCCTTCTCTTATTCCGCATGCAAGTTTCCGCAAGTTTCCGCATGAGCTCCTTCTCTTATTCCGCATAAGCTCCTTCTCTCCTTCTCTTATTCCGCATGAGCTCCTTCTCTTATTCCGCATAAGCTCCTTCTCTTATTCCGCATGCAAGTTTCCGCATAAGCTCCTTCTCTTATTCCGCATAAGCTCCTTCTCTTATTCCGCATAAGCATAAGCATGAGCTCCTTCTCTCCTTCTCTCCGCATAAGCTCCTTCTCTCATTCCGCATAAGCATAAGCATAAGCTCCTTCTCTCCTTCTCTTATCCGCAAGTTTCCGCAAGTGCTCCTTCTCTTTTTCCGCATAAGCTCCCTCTCTTTTTCCGCATGAGCATAAGCTTATGCGTATGCTTATGCTTATGCTTATGCTTATGCATAAGCATAAACATAAGCTCATGCTTATGCTCATTCTTCATGCTTATGCTCATTCATGAGCATGAGCTTATGCGTAAGTTTCCGCAAGAGCTTATGCAGAAATAGAGAATGAGAGAAGCATATATGCTTCTCTCATTCTCTTTTTCCGCATAAGCTCCTTCTCTTATTCCGCATGCAAGTTTCCGCATGAGCTCCTTCTCTTATTCCGCATAAGCTCCTTCTCTCATTCCGCATAAGCTCCTTCTCTATTTCCGCATGAGCATAAGCTCCTTCTCCTTCTCTTTCCCTTTCTCTCATTCTCTATTTCCTCGTTCTCATTCTTTTTCCGCATAAGCTCCCTCTCTTTTTCCGCATGAGCATAAGCATGAGCTTATGCTTATGCTTATGCTCATGCATAAGCATAAGCATAAGCTCATGCTTATGCTCATTCTTCATGCTTATGCTCATTCATGAGCATGAGCTTATGCGTAAGTTTCCGCAAGAGCTTATGCGGAAATAGAGAATGAGAGAAGCATATGCTTCTCTCATTCTCTTTTTTCGCATAAGCTCCTTCTCTTATTCCGCATGCAAGTTTTCGCAAGTTTCCGCATGAGCTCCTTCTCTTATTCCGCATAAGCTCCTTCTCTCATTCCGCATAAGCTCATTCTCTATTTCCGCATGAGCATAAGCTTGAGCTTATGCTTATGCTTATGCATAAGCATAAGCATAAGCTCATGCTTATGCTCATTCTTCGCATGAGCTTATGCGTAAGTTTCCGCAAGAGCTTATACGGAAATAGAGAATAAGAGAAGCATATGCTTCTCTCATTCTCTTTTTCCGCATACGCTCCTTCTCTCATTCCGCTTAAGCTCCTTCTCTATTTCCGCATGAGCATAAGCGTGAGCTTATGCTTATGCTTATGCATAAGCATAAGCATAAGCTCATGCTTATGCTCATTCATCCGCAAGCATAAGCATGAGCATAAGCATGAGCTTATGCTTATGCTTATGCATAAGCATAAGCATAAGCTCATGCTTATGCTCATTCATGAGCATGAGCTTATGCGTATTCTTCCGCAAGAGCTTATGCGGAAATAGAGAATGAGAGAAGCATATGCTTCTCTCATTCTCTTTTTCCGCATAAGCTCCTTCTCTTATTCCGCATGCAAGTTTCCGCAAGTTTCCGCATGAGCTCCTTCTCTTATTCCGCATAAGCTCCGTCTCTCATTCCGCATAAGCTCCTTCTCTATTTCCGCATGAGCATAAGCATGAGCCTATGCTTATGCTTATGCTTATGCTTATGCTTATGCATAAGCATAAGCATAAGCTCAAGCTTATGCTCATTCATCCGCAAGAGCTTATGCGTAAGTTTCCGCAAGAGCTTATCCGTAAGTTTCCGCAAGTGCTCCTTCTCTTTTTCCGCATAAGCTCCTCCTCTATTTCCGCATGAGCATAAGCATGAGCTTATGCTTATGCTTATGCATAAGCATAAGCATAAGCTCATGCTTATGCTCATTCATGAGCATGAGCTTATGCGTAAGTTTCCGCAAGAGCTTATGCGGAAATAGAGAATGAGAGAAGCATATGCTTCTCTCATTCTCTTTTTCCGCATAAGCTCCTTCTCTCCTTCTCTTATCCGCAAGTTTCCGCAAGTGCTCCTTCTCTTTTTCCGCATAAGCTCCCTCTCTTTTTCCGCATGAGCATAAGCTTATGCGTATGCTTATGCTTATGCTTATGCTTATGCATAAGCATAAGCATAAGCTCATGCTTATGCTCATTCTTCATGCTTATGCTCATTCATGTCCATGAGCTTATGCGTAAGTTTCCGCAAGTTTCCGCATGCAAGTTTCCGCAAGTTTCCGCATGAGCTCCTTCTCTCATTCCGCATAAGCATAAGCATAAGCATAAGCTCCTTCTCTCCTTCTCTTATCCGCAAGTTTCCGCAAGTGCTCCTTCTCTTTTTCCGCATAAGCTCCCTCTCTTTTTCCGCATGAGCATAAGCTTATGCGTATGCTTATGCTTATGCTTATGCTTATGCATAAGCATAAGCATAAGCTCATGCTTATGCTCATTCTTCATGCTTATGCTCATTCATGTCCATGAGCTTATGCGTAAGTTTCCGCAAGTTTCCGCATGCAAGTTTCCGCAAGTTTCCGCATGAGCTCCTTCTCTCATTCCGCATAAGCATAAGCATAAGCATAAGCTCCTTCTCTCCTTCTCTTATCCGCAAGTTTCCGCAAGTGCTCCTTCTCTTTTTCCGCATAAGCTCCCTCTCTTTTTCCGCATGAGCATAAGCTTATGCGTATGCTTATGCTTATGCTTATGCATAAGCATAAGCATAAGCTCATGCTTATGCTCATTCTTCATGCTTATGCTCATTCATGTCCATGAGCTTATGCGTAAGTTTCCGCAAGAGCTTATGCGGAAATAGAGAATGAGATAAGCATATGCTTCTCTCATTCTCTTTTTCCGCATAAGCTCCTTCTCTTATTCCGCATGCAAGTTTCCGCAAGTTTCCGCATGAGCTCCTTCTCTTATTCCGCATAAGCTCCTTCTCTCATTCCGCATAAGCTCCTTCTCTATTTCCGCATGAGCATAAGCTCCTTCTCCTTCTCTTTCCCTTTCTCTCATTCTCTATTTCCTCGTTCTCATTCTTTTCTTTCCTTTACATCTTCTTTCCCTCTTATCTTTCCCTCTTTCCTTTCCTTCTTTCCTTTCCCTCTTCTTTCCTTTCCCTCTTCTTTCTTCTTGCCTATGCCTATGCCTATGAGAATGCTCATGTTTGTTTATTTGTTTTCTGTTTTCGTGTTTGTGTCTATGTTAGACATGGGATCACGTCGCTCATCGGACGAGTACGGACAGCCTCGCAGGAGGAGAGCTCACGATCTATATGCTCTAGAGGACTTTGATTCCTCTCAGGCGACTACCCCGAGGACTACCCCTGGTCCGACTCCTCTCGGTCCTAGCACTGTGACTACCCCTGGTCCGATCCCTCTTCCACGTAGCACTGCGACTACCCCTCAGGGGACTCCTTTGCTAGCCGCGCATGGCTTTGTTGGGACTCCCGACGAGTTTGTAGCGCAGATGAGCGATGAGGAGGCAGCGAGATTCTTCTCTCTGCTCTCTCAGAGGACCTCCGCAATTCCTTCCCCTACACCGACGGGTGGACGTACAGCCCAGCCATCCCCTCGCGCCCCTTCGACCGCGGGATCATCACCTGCGCATGCCTCCCGCAAGGGAAGGAAGAGTAGGATGGGCAGCTCATGTTGTGCTGACTCAGGAGATGTAGACGAGTCAGCACACTCACGCTCCTTTAGGTCTCCACTTGGTCCGGAGACACAGTATCAGTCAGGTCCCTTTCCCTCTCCTACTCCCACAGCTACTCCTCGATCCGGAAGCGGTCGCGCAGCTTCCACTCCTTCAGACTCTGCTACCGTCAGTCCCCCTTACTCATCAGGGGATCTCTCCTATCAAATCACATCTGTCGGAGAGATAATAGAAGACAAAAAGGGCAAAGCAGTGATGGCCGCCATGAGGCGGTTGATGAGTCATCACTTCAAGAGCGGAATAAATATCGATTGGCGGTATCAAGATGGCCAAAAGAAACAGGCGGTGATCGATGAGTTAAAACTCAGATTTCCTAATCCGCCAAATGTGGAGTTTAATAACAGTTATATGCTCGAGCGCATGGGTTTGGTCCTAAAGCATCACAGATCAACCATGCGTACTTCCATTACAAAGGGGTTGTCTAAACCCAGCTGGGCAGACAAAGCTGATTGGAAGTTCTTGAAGAAGCAGAATAGGGACCATCCTGAAATGTTCGAGGGTCAGAGGAGGGCTGCGAAGAGACGGCTGGATGTCGTAGGTACTTCGCACTTTGGTGCAGGTGGACGGTATGCGTTCGAGGCAACCGTGGTAAGTTTACTTCTTTCCATTTAATGTATTGTTCTATTTGTTTTACTTACATATTACATGCACTTTAGCTAACTCTAACTCTCGTAAATTGGATCCACAGCAAGCTGCGATGGGTCGTCTTCCTACGGACGCAGAGACGCGGCGCGCATTTCGGATAGGAACCAAGCCGTGGTTCATTGAGCAAGAGGCAATGGGAGTGACAGTCGATTGGGCTGAGGTGGCTGCTCGCACGGTATAAGTTTACTCCTGCTTGTAATCTCACTTTTTAATTTAAGTTCCAATCTAATTTTCGATTTATATGGTTCAGTCTCAGGGTCAAAGCTCAAGCGTCCCATCATCAGAGACGAGCGATCAACAGGGGCAAGGATCGGACGCAGGTGCCGATGACGAAGGAGAAGACGCAGGTGTCGGGGACGAGGGAGAAGATGCAGGTGCCGAGGACCAGGGAACAGCCCAACAAGACGATTCGGATTCGGATTCGGATTAGTAGTGGTAGTAGCATTTTTCATATCCGCTCGTTAGAGCCATTTTGTATCACCCTTTCACAGGGTAATTTTGTTTCAAACACAGTTGTATATGTATATGCATTTCTTCCTCATCGTTCACAAGAACAATTTTGTATCACCCTGCAAGCAAGGGAAATTTTGTTATAAAAAACTTTCTTTTGTAATTACAAAAAAAAAAAAATGGTTAGTGGGGCTAAACAGGGCTTCCTTTTGGCCCTGTTTAGCCCCACTAACCATTTTTTTAACCTTCTGTTAATCGTCGCTATATAGCGACGTTTACCAGTGTCGCTATATAGCGACGATTAACAGAGTCGCTATATAGCGACGTTTATATCGTCGCTATATAGCGACGTTTACATCGTCGCTATATAGCGACAATTAACAGCGTCGCTATATAGCGACGGTTTATAGCGACGCTCCTTTTCCGACGATTTTAACGACTTTTATAGCGACCTTTGCGCCCGTGAAAAAAAAAATTTTTAATGTAAAAAGCGTCGGTATTTCCGTCGGAAAATGGCCTATGCCTTGTAGTGTTTCATCACTTTGCATCAAATCTTTCAATCCAATTTATAAGTTATTGTATATAATGTCTCCTACTCACTTTATTCCCACTATCCGGTATGCCATACCTGCACCCTCCTTACTTTTATGCGTGCTTCGTCTCTTGTTTCTTCTACCATCTTGCCTTCTTTCATCTTGTCTTTTCTCTGAAACTTTATCCGTCTTGCCTTCTCTTACTCTCGTATTTGTTCTATCTCATCGCTATCTATTCTATGTTTGCTCATCTCCTCTACTATCTCCTCGCTATTAGTTCAATTCTCACCTCCTATCTATCTCCTTGCATAATTAGTTCTCCTCTCCTCTCCTATCTCCTTGTTTCTCCTCTCCTATTTCAAACAAAACAAGTTCTTGCAATTATCCATTATGTTGAATCAACACCAACTTATCATGGATTGCAAACAACAAAAGAAATTGAGATGAGCAGAAGAGGAAAGGACCATTGACCCAAGATGAAAAAGATGAGTTTGCATTGCAGAAGCAGCAAGAAAGGGAAGAGAATGATAAGATAAGACATTATAGAGAAGGGCTACAAAAGTACTCCTCAGCAAGAGAAGAGCTTGCATGTCTATTTGAACAAATGTCTTATAGAGGCACTCGTGGTGGGGGGCTTCACGCGTTGTTAAAAGTATTAGGAATAAACAAGAAGAATTGAAAGAAAGAATCTTTGAATCTTTGTGTATCTTTGCATATTATAATTACATCGATGAAGATGAAAAAAGTGATGCAGAGAATGGTGTAATCAATGAGATAGAGATGACCGTAAGGTGTTTTCTGACACCATATGGCTTTGAGTTATATGATAAACTTCTTTCAAAAATGTGATGATCTCTTTCTCTAATACATGTACTCTAGTTTTAATAACATGTCCCCGTATGGCTTTAAGTTATATGATGAACTTCTTTTAGAAATGTGATGACCTCTTTTTTTAATGTACTCTAGTTTTATTAACATGTCACATCAAATTTTCTAATTTGAATTTTTTAAATCTTACTTTTTGTCTCAATGTTTTGTTTTACAAGAGCCTCTTTTTTTTTCATTTTTTCATGTTTTATAAAAAATTATCTCACAAAATGAATTTGGACAATGCACCAGTCTAAAATTAATGAAATCGGTGTTAGTGTGCATCCATTTTTTCAAATTGAAACATAGATTTGCATCCCAAATATCATCAATCCATATACATAAAAGAAAATCCTTGCAATTTTTGTTTATTTACTCATGTCATGATGGCATGAGGTATAATCTTCTACATCCATGGCAATGTGAGTTGGACAAGATAATCAACATGGAGAAACATTCATTGTCCTACTATACCTTAGAGAACCTACTAGGAAGATAACCTCTGTATCACTTGCATTCAAGGGGTGTTAAAAAAACCCCTCACCTAAAATTTCCCCCAATAGAACCATCCCTCTTTACTTATGAACTAAGATGTTTTTTTCTCAAGTTGATTTAAAAACTCCTCTTGTTATTGTAATCTTATAAAACTCCCTAAAGTTGAATGCAAAAACCATTTTTTTGAATGCACATGGTACACTAACATCACAAGACTAACATTCTATGAGGTGAACTTCCCGAGTACTATACAAGGTAATCAACAAGGAGAAAGGTTATGAATATCAAGGTGCCAACATAGTGAGGAGGAGACAATGGCTAAATAATATGTGGTAATGAGACGGGTTAACATTAGTTTGGTAGAACGACATAAAAATGTCATAGGACACTTTTATGTCTTGTTAACCTAGCCTCTTCCTAGGATTAATCAAAGGCATAAATAAGGAAATTTGGGGATTTGATTATTTTGCATAATAGATTATGTATTAAAAAAAACATGGAATTATTATGGATTGGAACTCTCACCTATTGCTTTGAGTTCTTCCTAAAGTCTTAAGGTCAACCTAACATTGAAATTTCAAGTTGTTTTCTTAGGTTTTAGATAAAATGGACATACTTCTTAATCAGAATGAATGTTTTTAGAGTTTTTAAATCCTGGAGTCTAAGTTCAACTACAATACATATGTTTAGATGGCTATGGAGCTAGATAAACATACTTATTATAATCTATGGCCTCAAATGTAATTTTAGTAAATGTTGACATCGAGGAAATTTTTTCTTTTTTGAGCATTCTTTGATATGTCTAACAATTTCTAAACTCATACATACTTTTTATATGTCTTCAATAGGATATTAGGGAGTAGCATGAGGTTTTTTGGGAACTTAATATCTTGTAGAAGACAAATTTGAACCTTATTTTGATAGTCCACTATGCTATAATTCATGATATTTTTAAGATACAAGGGTTATAGGATCTCATAAGAACCTTAAAACATTTAAATTATACTTATAGAGTGCCTCTAATCATGAATGAGTGATACCAATTGAAAACAATTATATGCATAATACTTAGATACAAGATAATTGAAAACTATAAAAGTGATATTTAATGCGGAACCTCTTTCATAGTCGAGATTAGGAGCAATTAATCTCTTTCAGTTTTATCCTTTATTGTGATGTGGTGAATTTCCCTTATGATACTAGGATATTGGTATTGTTAAGATATGACACTTTGTGGGGCTATTATGTGTAGTGTGTAAAGATGCTCATTTATGAAATGTGACTTACAATGCAACCCCACTAGCTAACCACTCTTGTTAATTGCTAAATAAATCTTGCCAAAATGAACTTTTAAGCAAGTATTGTCACTCTTATGTGATTGATATACTTATTACACTACTACACACGGGCCCTATTCCGATGCTTAAGCACCGATGTTTAGCACGCACGGGTGCTAATCATCCGTAATCAAAGTGGGATTAGTTAAGTGTCTCTATATAGTGACCTTTAAAGAAAGTCTCTATATAGAGACACTTACCAGACTTGTGAATGGTCATTGTATAGTGACACTGAGATAGTTTCCTATAGCGACATTTTACAAAGAGTGTTTTTTTCCACAACCTTCAAACATAGTTTTTCCCAATGACAATTTTTTTTCCCTTTTGATACATGTTTGATCCTTTGAGAGAATAAAAGTACAAGAGCGACGTGTACATCAAGTTGAAGCTCATATATTCATGTCCAAGTTTGAGATGAAAAGAATCAATGAACAGCATTTACATTAATGGCTTCTCATCCTAAGCCAAGTCTTACACACCAAACAAGTCTATCTCTAACTCTACACTGAGTTGATCTCCTATATCATCATCATACTCTAGCATCATACATTCACCTAATACTTGATCATCTTCTTCAATAAAGTGTGGTGATTCTTGATGATCGTCATCTTCTTCCTCAATATTTTTAACACCATCTTTCTCCCATACGATGTCATCCAAAGTATCACTTTCATCGGTCCAAAGTTTGGTGGAGTCTATTACAAAGAAACTGCTACTATCTTTTCTCACTATCGCATGGGGACCATTCCAAATAGTTCTAAGCCATTTTACATCAAGAATGAAAATACTAAATCGTCTGAAATCAATTTCATAGATTTTGTGTCTGGTCCCACAATAATTCAATTGTGAGGAGAGAAGATTGGTATCCGAAGCACTTGCTCGGCTATCTTGTGTGAAGTTAGCCATGACTCCACAATCATACGTGACTCTCTTTGAATCGATGCATTCCATGTGAAAATGTCATCCATATGACCATAATGCAATGTACTTTTTGTATTGCAAAAGAGCATCATTAAAACAATGAAGATGCATCTATTTTATAGCGTATATTGCCACAAATAATTACTTAATTACGTCAAAAGGTAAGAAACTTACATGCATCATGCATCCACATGATAACTCTTACTCGCGCTCATTTATTGTCTCTCCATTGCACTCGTCTTTACATAGAGCCAGTTGTAGCCAATTAAGTGACATGTGAGAGGGAAGAAGGCGAGATCCCATGGATATGGTTGTGATTGCCTATAAATTACTTTGAATCTCTTCCTTGCAACTATTCTTTTTGCTTTGGCTACTTCATATTTCTCAATCCACTTCTACATCTCCTTGCTATTGAAGCTACAAAACTTATTGAATTTCTCCATTTGCTCTTTTGCTCACCTTTCTTTCCATCCCTTTTCCTTCAGGAACCTTGCCAACGATGCGATCATCATCCTTGTAATGCTAAGCTTGCGGCATATCGGGATCTCCGAATGCAAAAAACTCCATGATATATACTAATGACTCTTGCACAAGCCATCCCTCTGCCATGCTTGCTTGGTCTTGCTCTTTGCCTTACAAATCCCTTTAAATTTTTCATAAACCGCTCAAGAAAAAACATCCACCGACTATGAATGGTACTTGCAATGGCCACCTCATCAGCTATGTGCACAAGCAAGTGCACTTGTGTTGTCATAATGCTCGAGGGAAAGTTCTTCTCAAGCAAGCATACAGCTTTGATGGAGTCCACCCTAACCTTCTCGATGCTCGATGTGGAGATCTGTTTTTGAGATATCCACCTATTTCACATGCCCATGTAAGATATATTCATAATCATTTTGCATATTATTCAGCTTAAATTGAAGAAAATGCAATCAATTTGATTTGGTAGTAAAGCATACCTCACAATACCACTGATCTTGAATATAGCATTTCTAACATCTTCTTGTAAGCACCCCTTTACCGTAATTGGGAGGATGAACTATCAAAGCAACAAAGAAGTCATGTCAATAACATAACATAATCATCTTTACACAAACACATCACAATTATTGGTACACTAATCCTACAGCTTAGAATACCTATAAAACCTTGTGCCAATCATGGGACTTGAGCCCACTAAGCTTATTGTCCTTTGAAAATGCTCCTTTCAAGGAATGCATGTACCCTGTGGGTGTTCGAAAAGAGGCAATGTCTGCCTTGATCACTGCCTCCTCTCTCTTGGAGAGGATCCATGTTGCTTTCAAGAGGACAACTTTTCCCAAAGCATGCACTTGGGGACACAAACAAGACATCCTATTCATAGCACACAAGTCTTCTCGCACTCCTCTTGAGTCTTTGAAACCAACCAAGTGTGCCCAAATAGTAGCCCACACATTCTTGAAGATATGCATGGGATCCAAGATATGATTGATTTGTAACTAACCCCAATAATTGTCTGTGTGCTTCCAAGCTACATAATCTATGGGAATCCTCAATGTGTCATCAGTGGACCGATGAGATGCATTCCAAGTCATCAACTCTGCTATGGATTTGCATCGAAACATGTGCTATATTCTTACAATGATGGGAAAGTGTCTTAAGACCTTTACCAATATCTACTCACCCTGCAAGTCATCTCTATATCATTGTTCCCCACACTTCGGACAACTAGCCAAATCTCCATGCTCATGATGAAAGAGAATACAGTCATTACGGCAAGCATGGATGGTATCATAATCCATATTCACCGTTGTTAGCATCTTCTTCACTTCATCTCTTGATGCGAGCATGGTATTTGGTGCAGGAGACATCTTCTGGTACTTTGCTTGCACATTCAAGATTGGGAGACAAGCCCATAATTTAGGATTTTGTATCACCCTTTTCGAAAGGGTAATTTTGTAACAAACAATGTTATATATCTTCAACATGTATATGCTTCTGTTGCTCTGCTCGTTTGAGCGATTTTGTATCACCCTTTTCACAAGGGAAATTTTGTAATAAAAAACATTCAGGGCAAAGAATGTTTTTTATTACAAAATTTCCCTTGTGAAAAGGGTGATACAAAATTGCTCAAATGAGCAGAGAAAAACAGGGCTTGTTGTGGCCTTGTTTAGCCCCACTAATGTTTTTCTAAAGCTTCTATTAATCATCACTATATAGCAACATTTACCAGTGTCGCTATATAGCGACGCTTATATAACGACTGTTCTTTTTCGACGCTAATAGTGATGTAAATACCAACCTTTGCGCCTGTCAAAAAGAAACTTTTTAGTGTAAAAAAGGTCAGTATTTCCATCAGAAAAGGGCTTGTGCCTTGTAGTGTTAAAACTATGTAAAATATGCTAGCTCATTGAAATCATCTTTATTTTTAAGCATGCTAGACAAGGTTTCAAATTTGAGTATTGCATGGGTGAAAAATTGTGTAATCATATATTTGTGAGAATTTTTTAATCACATGTAATGGTCTTTTGTGCTTCTTACGTGTTTTGAAAATAGTCCTATGAGTCTACCTTAAGCTCAAGAGAGGAAATCATCAAAAAGCACCTCTACATAAAGTTGTGAGTCTTTTGCCAAAACATCAAAAGAACACTTTTATGTCCTATTATGCTACCGTGACTAATGCTAAACACCCATTACAATTTTGAGATAGAAGTCTTCTTTGTAAACTTGTTTTCATCTTGATTTTATCCCATTGTATGTGGAATTATTGTATTGGGAAATATCTATAATTGCATCAAAGGCCAACATGTAGCGCAAGTGATTTTCCATAATGACTAGGCTAGGGTTTCCTTCGTGTGTTTGGATTGGGACTTTAGACCACAAGGGCCACTGAATGAGGATAAGTACAAAAAAGGCCACAAAATTTAGGCTAATAATGAAATTAGAACATTATTGCTTTTACCCAACAAGGGCAATGACAAACACAAAAGTATCAAAGAATTGAAAGAAAATAGCGAGAAAGCCAAAGGTGAAGGTGATGAAGATGGAGATGCCAATATAGTGAAGGAGACAAAGAATTTATAAAAGGAATAATGGAAATTGTGATGATCATGGTGTACGATCAATCACAAGCAATGATATCCATGTAAAAACATAGAGCAAGCTTCTAATGTATGGCAATTGATTTGCTAGTGTAGTAGCACTCAGCTTGCTACTAGTTAACCTATGTTTAGTATTGTTCTATCTTTCTCCATTTTTTGTTTATCTAGCTAGTCAGGTCACTATTTATAGTAAAATTATGGAGGATGTTCTAGAGTTTGCAATGCCCAATTTTGAAGTGAATGAATTGAGGACCACCTTTCCACAATGTGAAAGATCTTTGCTCAATATTAATCTTTGAGAAAATGAGAGCTCGGTCTCTATTGGTCAACAGTCCATATCATCCAAAGATATGAGGTTTTCTCCCACACATCCCCATTGTGCTGAATACACAAATGTCATGCCTTTAATATAGAATGAAATGCTCATGTGGTGTTGAGAGTTCACACTCAACATCATGTGATCCTATGTGAATAGCACCATCATGTGATCATATATGCATAGCACTAAGCAATAGAGCATTATAAAGGAAAGGGTTAGATGTCCTAACCCTAACCCTAAATTCTACATTTTCAACTAAATCTAGTGTGTAGTTAGTCATTTGTGGTGTGCTCTCTAGCTGTGCCCTCTCTCCTCATCTCCACTCTTCTCCTCTCCCCTCTTCATATTTTGTCATGGTATCAGAGCTCCCTTGCCTTATGCTAAGGCATTGCAATTCTTGAGAGTGTGAGAGAGATTGTGAGTTCTCTTGAGTGTTCTACATGAGAGTCCACTTCCGGTGAGAGATCTTCATCCATTGTTTGAAAGAGAATTGTCGTCATTTGAGAGAGAAAGTTTTTGTCTATCCATTTCAAGAGAGACATTCAATTCATTGAGAGTTCTCCATTCTTCTTCTTTGAGATATTTCCATATAAAGAGAGAGATATAGATTAAATAGAGAGATAGGTAGATTAAATAGAGAGATAGGTGGGAGGATCTATAGAGAGACATTGACTCTCTTTGAGGAGTTCTTTGCTTCAACCCATTTCATGCACATAACAAGCTGCCTCAATAAGCCCTACAACCAACCTCAGCAACTCTACAACTAAGCGACCACTCCAAACGAGCTACCAACCACGACCTCCAACTAAACGTTTGTTCTCCTATGAGCTCACAGTGCCCATTCCAAGCCTGCTCACCAATCAACTTTAGCCTCAGCTACTACAACCTATAACAACTCGACTACAAGGCTTTAGTGACCACCTAGGGCAACTCCTCTACATCACTTATTGCAGCAACAAACTCTATTGCTCAAGTGCATGCATGTAAAGATAGCCACTCCAAACTAGCCTCAAAGTCATGCCATCATCATCTGCTCGTTGTCTCTCTAAGGGCCTCCTAGCACAGCCAGCGTCCTCAACCTGTGGATCAAATCACCTTTGCTCTCAACCTCTACCAACAGTAATGCCAGGGCAATGAGACTCGCCATCGACTCAATGCAAGTCAACTACTCTAGCACCGGCCTCTTCAAATGGAGATACATATCCGCCCGAGCAATGAGAGGGAGCTAACAATCAACCTTGGCCCCAATATAACAAAATATGAAGAGGGGAGAGGAGAAGAGTGGAGATGAGGAGAGAGGGCATAGCTAGAGAGCACCTTCAAAACATAGAGCACATCTTTTACCAATCCTTTTGTACTAGTGAAAGTGTTCATAGGGATAACACATGTCCCTTGAATTGGATTCGGTGTATTGTCTGTTGTGTAGATGACCTTTTTCTGACCTTCTAATGGCTTCATTTCTGTGAACCGTTCTTGATGACTTGTCATGTGAGATGATGCACCACTGTCAATATACCAAGGATCCTATTCCACTTGGTCGACTTGATAGCTGGATCCTATTCCACTTGGTTGACTTGATAGCTGAAATACTCTTTGGGATTGTAATCAATGTCTGGGTACACTGTATCAGTCTAATGCATTCCTTGCTTGCAAGAAACATATTTCCATGTTCATTTGCAAAATGATCGTGACTAGATTGTGCACCACGATGACTTCCTTTGCCTTAAAAATTCCCTCAATTACTACTAGATTGACCACGTTGGTTGTACTACTTTTTGCGGCAATCTCTTTCATAGTGTCCAAAATTGTGACAGTAGTTGCATTGGATGTTTGACACGTTGGTGGATGCATTCCCTCGTCCTTGAAATCTTCCTCGACTGGAATGATTTCCTCTTTGCTGATTTTGGTGTTGTTGAGGCTGATGTTGATTCTGGCTTTGCTGATGATGACCACTTTTCTGATATGATCTACCTCTGCCTCTTCCTCTGCCTCTACCTCTGCTTCTATCTGAAGTTGTGAATGCCTAATCATTAGAATGACCTTTTCGTACTTGAATTGCTTGAGTCATGAGTTCTTCACCAAGTAGGATTAATGGAAGTTCTTTCAGTGTCGGAATTTGCCATTGGAAGGCAATACTCTGGACTAGATTCTCGTATCCCTCTCCTAGTCCATTCAGGATTACTTGAACTGGGGTTCATAGTCTCTCATGCTGCTACAAGTTGATTGTTGTAGTCTTTTATGTGGAGTACATAAGCATGACCGGTCTCACTGCTATTGTGGAAACTCTGGTTGATTTGGTTTCTCAAGGTAAGAATCCTGGATGTGTTCTTGGACTCGTAGAGAGCTGCAAACATATCCCATTCTTCTTTCAATGTCTTGACTATGTTGAGCTGTCCTAGCATGACATCTTGCACATTCTGCTTGATCAGATGATAGGCGTACTTGTCTTTCTTGTCCCATTCTTCCTGATCTTGGGCAATGGTAGGATATGCTATTGGTGTGAAAACTATTTGTGTAGAATATGTAGATCCCGTTGCTGGTGCTGTGACAACAAATGGAGTAGAGCTACTTATGGATGGATCGTCCAATGGTCTTGGTGTAGACCCATCGACATACTCCCATTTGTCGTGAAGTACAAGAATGGTCTCCATTCAGTATTTCCATGTACCGTAATTGAAGTTGTCTAACTTAGTAGATGCCTCCAGATTGAGGTTGCTAGTCGTAGACATGGTGCAAGAAATGTACTCAAAAGTGTCGTGAAAATCTCTGTATGAATCAACTACATATGTACTGAATATGCCAAGTGAAATCTCTAAACTATCAGTGAAGATAGAACTACAATATATAAAATCTAATATGTATTACAAGGCTTGTGGCAATGATGCCAGGAATAGCCAAGAGGCTTTACAAGGTTGAAATGATGTGCACGATGCCATGAGATAGTCGAATAGGCTTTAGAATGATGGCATGTGTGTGAAATCAAGTGCTATCTGCCCGCTAAAACAATCTGCAATGCCTCTATATACTCTCTAAAGTCTGGTCACTAAACTAATGAACATAAGGTTTCAGGTAATGTAATGATGTGAAACCATATGTGAGCCTTATGGATTGAACCTAGTCGGGAATTTTGGGCATGGCTTAGATTGGCAACTTGGGGAAATCCAAAGCGTCCACTCTATGGCAATCTAGTCTACTCTGATCTAGATTTATACCAACCATCGATCGATGAAAGAATAGTAAATAATTCTTTTTCTTTTGTTCTTTTTAAGTGCTCAGTCAGATGCCTCGATGTAGAGGCAAATGTGCATGAAGGAAGTGGTTTTGTCGATGAGGCTCACATGTTAGTGTAACTTGCATCGAAATGTGTATGTGATATGACAACGCGTAGAGCACAAAAAAACGAGTGACTTTCCTTTTTAGAGCGCCCTCAAATTCTTCCTGGATCAAGAGATACGACTTGATCTACGTGGAGGGGCAAAACGACTGCGAATGGTGCTCAATGATGATGTGCCATTGTGGGTTGCATGCAGTGTGATGTGGCATTATGCCTAGCAAGAGGTGTGCCAATGGAGCCTTGTGCTGAGATGGAAGGAGTGGTCACATGCAGTGACTGTGAAGCATTATGTGTGCCTGCAGAGGTTAGTGCTGATTGGACAGCTAAGGTGGCACTGCTGAGGTGGCACAAATGATGATGTCAACAAATGATGTGGTAATGATGACATGGCAAATGATGTGGTAGTGATGACATGGCACAAGTGATGTGTCACTGATGATGTGATAGATGATGTGGCATAGGTGACATGGTAGATGGCATGGCAGATGATGTGGTTGTGATGATGTGGCAGTCGATGATGATGTGGTAGATAAGGATTCCCACGTGGCAAGAATGTAACCAGTGAACAAACCCAGGGTCAACTGACCTAACTTGAGTCAGAGCCTATCTACCATGTGTCACAAGGGCAGAGCCTTGGGAGATATAATAGAATCTGTCAAATTTTGTCAACATAGAAAAAACTTCAACGAGTCATACATTGTTGTGGAGTCCGTCGATGGGGCGGCACTGTGCTTGTGGATAGAGGTGGCAAAGCTTGTAGAAGCCATCATTTGGCTATGGAGCTTGGAGTCTGTAGAGGCATTGGCACTCAATGGAGCACACAATAGCTAGAGTGTTGAGGCCCATCCATTGGTGAGCTTGGAGCTCTTGCAAATTCACTGGTGCTAGATCATAGAGGAGCCGATATGAAGGTTGTTGCATTGTCTAGAGCATGGTGTAGGGGTTGCTTCGCTGGTGTCAATTGCTTTCGAGGCCCGCTTGGAGTTTGATGTTTGTTGGAGGAGTTTAGAGGCTTCTTTGATGCTGTGAGGAGTTGCAGACTTGAGCCCGTGCACTATAATGGAGCTACTAGTCGTGGACATTGAGAGTCGTGAGTGCTAGGAGATGGAGGTCCATGGGTGGCGAGGTGGTGGGGAACCATCATTGTAGAAGATTGTAGGAGGCCACCGCTACAGCCGATTGTTGCTCTCAATGGGAGCCTTTGCTGAAGTAGAGTTCATGTGGAACTTTGTTGGAGCCATCGGCAAATGCAGATGGCAAGCTGTGGGCTCTTGGAACTCGCTCGGGTCGTGAACACATTGGCCTTAGAGGCCTCATGAGTCTGCAACCTCACATAACCTTCATGAAGAAGATAAGCACCCTCTCTCAAAGAACCAAACCAAGGAGTAGATGAAGAGGAGAACCAAAACTTTCACAAAGAACTCCTCAAATTGAAGATGCTTGTTAAGCCATTTGTTGAACCCGCTTGCTGTAGAGGCTTGAAAAGTCTCTCTCTCCTCCTTTTGCTTTTCACAACCTCTCTTCCTCTCTGAATATCTCTCACAAACTCTCGAAAGAGATGAACAAAAATTCTCTTTCAAAATGGACAGAAATTCTCACACATGAAATGAATGAAGTTCTCTCAACGGAAGAGAACACTCAAGTTCACAATCCCTTGATCTCTCAATCAATTGCACTCTCTCATACGGATCGCAATGCCTTAGCGGAAGGCAAGGGAGCTCTCATACCATGACAAAATATGAAGAGGGGAGAGGAGAAGAGTGGAGATGAGGAGAGAGGGCACAACTAGAGAGCACACCGCAAATGACTAATTGTACACTAGATTTAATTGAAAATTTAGAATATATACAAACCCTTTTTAGGGTTAGGGTTAGGGGATCTAACCCTTTCCTTTATGGCACTCTATAAGGTTAGTGCTATGCACATATGATCACATGATCACATGATGTTGAGCGTGAACTCTCAACACAATACTATAGCCACGAAAGGATCAGCCTACCATCACCTTATTCTAGTGACCTCTCAAGCGACAAATACCCTCCATAAGGCAACAACAATTGCCAGACGGTGAAGGGACATAGCAACTCCAGCAGAGCTGCAAAGGCTCTAAGAGCCTGCATTCCACAACTCCCATGATCCAATCCTCCAGCAAAGCGACATCAACTTCAAGCACCTCCAAATGAGCCACGCTCCATGGGCTCACCGACTCCAGTAGCGAGCAATGCCCTCCGCTTCATCACCTACTACTAAGCATGCATCAAACAATGCCAACTTGGTGGCCAAAGGACTTGCAAGCTCCACATGGGCACCTCCTATGACAAATGATCTACAGTTGTGCTCCTGGCTTTGTCGCCACAACAAGTCTCCAGGCAACAAAGACGTCACCAACGACAGCTCCCCAACTAGCACCTTAGCTGGCCCAAGCACCAATGAAATCTACAAAGATTCTGGCAAATCTTTAAAAGATTTCAACAGCCCAAGACCTGACACATGGCACATTGTTCACCATTCCAAGTCACCTCACCACAACTTGGTCAAGGTCTGGCCATGTGGCACCTTATCTACCACATAGGCTCTGGCTGCCAGTCAACAAGATCCCACATAATGCCACATCGTCTTATCTATCACATCACTACTTAGGTGGCACACCTTATCCAAAGGCCACATCATCACCTATCTGCCACATGGTAGCTAACTACCACGTCAGCAGACCTTATCCTCTTGTCACGTCACCATGTCCACATAGACTACCACATCAGCATTCCAGTCACAAGTGCCACAATAGCACTCTTCCATGTCATCATATGTGCCACCTCATCACTGCCACATGGCACTCTGATCCCCTTGCTGACATCACCACACCTTGGGTTAGTCAAGCAGACCTTGGGGTTAGTTAACTAGACCATGGTTGGGTCAGCATGACCTTGGGTTAGGTCAATCAATGCCACATCATCTACCAAGTGGCACTGACCCTCTCCAAGCACACATGGTGCTCCACAGGCACTTTATGTGAGCACAGGTGCAACCTAGGCACATGGCTCCACTCGCACATCCCTTGCTAGGCACCGTCACTGCATGTGACCATCATCATTGAGAACATTTGCACTCCTTTGGCCCCTACACTTAGATCAAGTCGTATCTCTTGATCCAGGAAGAATTTGAGGGCATTCCAAAAAGGAAAAACAATTGACTTTTTGTGCTCTACACACTCGTCACATCATGCAGACATTTCAAAGCAAGTATCACTCACTTTTGGGCTTCATTGGCAAATCTACCTCCTACACACACATCAGCCTCTACATTGATGCATCTGACCCAGCACTTAAAAAGAACAAAAGAAAAGAAATTATTTCTTGTTCTTTCATCGATCGATGGCTGGTATAGATCTAGATTAGAGTAGACTAGATCGCCATAGAGGGGACACTTTGAATCTCCCCAAGTTGCCAATCTAATACTCTGGACTAGACTCTCGTATCCCTCTCCTAGTCCACATTCAGGATGATTTGAACCATTTTTGTTGGATTCATAGTCTCTCCTGCTGCTACAAGTTGATTGTTGTAGTCTTTGATCTAGAGTAAATAAGCATGACCAGTTTCGTTGCTATTGTAGAAACTCTGGTTGATTCGATTTCTCAGTGTGAGAATCTCAAAAGTGTTATTGGACTCGTAAAGAGCTACGAACGTATCCCATACTTCTTTGGATGTCTTGATGGTGCTGAGCCATCCTAGCATGACATCTTGCACATTCTACTTGATCAGATGATATGTGTACTTATCTTTCTTATCCCATTTTGCCTGTGCTCAAGCAATGGCAAGATCTGATATAGATGTAGAAACTGTTTGTGTAGCTATAGGTCCCACTATAGATCCTTCGAGCTACTGGTGGTTGGATCATCCAATGGTCTAGGTGTGGATTCGTCAACATACTCCAATTTATCCTGTAGCACAAGAATGGTCTCCATTTGGTATTTCCATGTGCCATATCTAGCTTAGCACATGCCTCCAGATTGAGGTTGCTAGTTGTAGACATTGCACAAGAAATGTACTCAAAGTGTCGTGAAAATTACTGTATGAATGAACTGCAAAACGCTGACTGTGGCAAGTGAAATCTGAACTGTCAGTGAAGGTAGAACTGCAATATATATAATCCCATCTATTACAACACTTATGGCAAATGATCCTGGGAATAGACAAGAGGCTTTACAAGGATGAAATATGTGCACAATGTTGTGAAATAGTTGAATAGGCTTTACAATGATGGCATGTGTGTGTGAAATAAAATCATGTGCTATTTGCCTATTGAACAATTGACAATGCCTCTAAACACTCTAAAGTCTGCTCACTCAATTGATGAACATCAGGTTTCAAGTAATGTGATGATGTGAAACCGTATGTGAGTGTTGTGATTGACTCTGAGTAGGTACTAGTCAGGAATTTTCGACATGGCCGATTGTTCAGTGGGCAAATAGCACATGATTTTATTTCACACAGACATGCCATCATATTGAAGCCTATTTAGCTATTTCACAACATTGTGCAGATGATTTCAGCCTTGTAAAGCCTCTTGGCTATTCCTAGCATCATTTGCCACAAGCCTTGTAACAGATCGGATTATATATATTGCAGTTCTACCTTCACCGACAGTTTAGATTTCACTTGCCATAGTCAATGTTTTGCAGTTGATTCATACAGTGATTTTCACGGCACTTTGAGTACATTTCTTCCACCATGTCTATGACTAGCAACCTCAATCTGGAGGCATCTACTAAGCTAGAAAACTCCAATTATGGCACATGGAAATACCTAATGGAGACCATTCTCGTACTACAGGATAAATTGGAGTATGTCGATGGATCTACACCTAGACCATTGGATGATCCAACCACCAGTAGCTCTACTCCACCTATTGTCATAGCACTAGTAGTGGGATCTATAATGGGATCTATAGCTACACAAATAGTTTCTACACCTATAGCAAATCCTGCCATTGCCCGAGCACAGGCAGAATGGGATAAGAAAGATAAGTACGCATATCATCTGATCAAGCAGAATGTGCAAGATGTCATGCTAGGATGGCTCAACACCATCAAGGCATCCAAAGAAGTATGGGATATGTTCGTAGCTCTCTACAAGTCTAAGAATGGGATATGTTCGTAGCTCTCTACAAGTCCAAGAACACTTTCAAGATTCTCACATTGAGAAACCAAATCAACTAGAGTTTTTGCAACAACAATGAAACTGGTCATGCTTATTTACTCTAGATCAAAGACTACAACAATCAACTTGCAACAGTAGGAGAGACTATGAATCCAACAAAAATGGTTCAAGTCATCCTGAATGGACTAGGAGAGGGATACGAGAGTCTACTCTAGAGTATTACCATTCAATGGCAAATTCCGACACTGGAAGAACTCGAGTCAGTCGTACTTAGTAAAGAGCTTAGGATGCAAGCCATTCATGCACACAAAGGTCATTCTAATGATCAGGTATTCATAGCTTGAGACAGAAGCAGTGGCAAAGGAAGAGGCAGAGGTAGATCATTCCAGAAAAGTGGTCATCATCAGCAAAGTCAGCATCATCCTCAGCAAGATCAAAGAGAAAATCATTCCTATCGAGGAAGATTCCAAGGACGAGGGAATGCATCCACCCACGTGTCAAACATTCAATGCAACTACTGTCACAAGTTTGGACACTATGAAAGAGATTGCTGCAAGAAGCAATATGACCAAGACGGTCAATCCAGTGGTAATCAAGGAAATTTTCATGGCAGAGGAAGTCATCGTGGTGGACATTCTAGTCACAGTCATTTTGCAAATGAACATGGGAATATGTTTCTTGCAAACAAGGAAATACAACAAACTGATAAAGTGTACCTAGGCACTGATTTCAATGCAAAAGAGGATTTCAGATATCAAGTCGACCAAGCAGATCAGGATTCTTGGTATATCGATAGTGGTGCATCATCTCACATGACAAATCATCAGGAATGGTTCACAGAGATGAAACCATTAGAAGGTCAAAAAAATGTCATCTACACAGCAAATAATACACCAAATTGAGTTCAAGGGATAGGTGTTATCCCTATGAACAATTTCATTGGTACAAAAGGATCGATGAAAGATGTAGTCTATGTTTCGAAGCTCAATAAGAACCTCTTGTCAGTAGGTCAAATGATGGAGCACAACAACTGAGTCATCTTTGGCAAGATGAATGCACTATCAGAGACAAATCCATAAGATGTCAGCTAGTAGCAAAAGGTTTGAAGGAAGGATGCTTGTACAGAATGCTAGTTACAGTACTAGATAAGCATGCCATGTTAGCTCAACCGCAATATATGCCACTATCTGCAAAATGGCATAAGAGATATGGTCATGTAAATTTCAAGTACTTGTTAGATCTCAAGAATCAGAATATGGCAATTGGGATTCCTAAGATACAGTTTCTTGGAAAAGTTTGCGAAGCATGCTGCTTCGGCAAACAAAACTAAATTAACTTTGGCAGAACTACCTCTCATGCATGAGGTATTCTTGATTTGATACATATAGATGTATGGGGTTATGCCTAGACCCGCAGCATCAATGGTTCACTTTACTACTTGACTTTCATCGACGACTACAACAGATATTGTTGGGCCTACTTTTTGAAAGAGAAATCTGAAGTGTTTTCCAGATTTCAAGAATTCAAAGCCATGAACCAGACATGCAGAAAGATCAAAGTCATGAGATCAGATAGAGGAGATGAATACATGTCTTCAGCATTCATGAACTTTTGGAGAAGTGATAGCATACGAAGACAATTTACGTGTGCAAATACTCCTTAGCAGAATGCAAGAGCTCAAAGGAAGAATGGGACTTTAGTAGATAGTGCTAGAGTAATGCTTAGTGAGAAGCATCTTTCGAATCAGTATTGGACAGAAACAATAGCCACTGTGAACTACTTGCTTAATCGGCTTTCGACCAAATTGCATAGCACCATCACGTGATCATATGTGCACAGCACTAACCTTATAGAGTGCTATAAAGGAAAGGGTTATAGCGTATGACTCCTTATGAAGCATTCACTGGACACAAGCCACACATTAGTCATCTCCACATATTTGGTTGCATAGCATATGCCCACATACATGATGATCATTTCAAAAAATTGGATGCGAAGTCACGCAAATGCATCATGGTTGGCTATAGTGAAAAAATCAAAGCATACAAGTTGTATGATCCCATTAATTGCAAGGTCATTATCTCCAGAGATGCAATCTTTGATGAGGAATCAGAATGGAAAACCTCAAACGCATAGGAGATAGATGCACTGATTACTCAGTCATCTATAGAAATGGTTAATGAGGAAGAGCAAGATTTGCTGGGTAACACCCCAAGTAGAGCCATAGTAGCTCAGATGGTCTACTAGGGAAAATAGACCTCCAACCAAATTGACATATGCTCACAAAGGCAAAGCAATGTAGGTTGAAACCACCACTATGCTCTTATGACTACCATCATGGCTATAAAAGAGCCAGTGTACTTTGAAGATGTAGTAGACAAGCCATAATAGCAAACTAATATGAATGAAGAAATGGATGCTCTATATAAGAATAATACTTGGGAATTATGCAACCTTCCACTAGGAAAGAAGGCCATAGCAAACAAATGGGTATACAAAGTGAAGTACAATCTAGATGGCAGTATTCTTAGTCCCTTGGTACTGAGGATTCAGCACATCGGACTTTGATGCTCGTTTCCGCATACCTCGCCACCCAGTGACGCTAGTTTTTCCAGGCCTTGCTTCTGAGTTGTGGCCGATAGTCAAGGACCTGGGTTCCCACTTTGGCTAGGTGATGCATGACACTTTCGTCGATGCGGTTGTTGCGGCAGGAGCTCCCAGAGTCCGTGTGGCTATGGCAGACCCTACGTCCCTCCCTGCAGTGATTGAGATCATGACAGATGCTGGCAGCATTACTCAGAGCATGGTAAGTCACAGGATAACCAAGCCAGTTCCTAAGGTGTCACGGCTTTGGGCACCTAGCTGCTACTTGTCCACGCTTCTCTAGCTCCTCTCGGCCCCCCCCACCCCCCCCATAGCCCCCTCCCCCTCCCTCCGCGAAGCCACGTAAGGAAGAGCAGAGGTAGTCGGAGTCCGGTCCAGAGGTGGCTGGCGGCTGGACCGAGGTCAGAAGTATTACTAGCAACGCTCAACAGATAGAATGTGTACCAACATCATGTCAAGACTACATTTCTCAATGGTTACCTAGATGAGGAAGTCTACATGCAACAACCAGCAGGTTATGTTGAACCAGGAAAGCAGAATAAGTTTTGTCAGCTCAAGAAAAGCCTATACGGCTTAAAGCAAGCACCTAAAAGTTGGTATAGTAGAATCGACAAGTATTCTGCTGATCTGGGATACATTAAATCTAATGCAGGTCATACTCTCTACTACAAAGTTCAAGGGGAAGAATTACTATTACACTTTTCTATGTAGATGATTTGATTGTGACAGGAAGTGGATAGCTTCATCAGAAAACTAAAACAAGACTTATCTGTAGAGTTCAACATGAAAGATCTTGGATTTATGCACTATTATCTTGGAATTGAGTTGTGGAGAGATTCAGATAGCACTTTTATGAGTCAGCTCAAATATGTTGACAATCTCCTAAAGAAGTTTCATATGGCAGATTGCAAGATTGCAGCCACTCCCATGGAGCAGAGTTTGAAACTTACTAAAGATTCAAAAAAGCCTACAGTCAATGACAGATACTACAGGCAACTCATCGGATCTCTTGTAAAGAATAAGGGAGAGAGATAGGAGACTCAAGTTCAGCTTTCTTCACAACACACAAAAGAGAGAGGACACAAGGTTGGAGGGTGAAGCCTTTCTTCACTTTTGCACACAACAACAATACAATAGAAGAGGGAAATACCCTATATGTCAAAACCTAGAATACGTGGTTCATATGTGAACCCAAACCAAAAACATACGTGGTAGTCTAACTACACCACGAGTACAACTAACATAGGCGGTGACATAAATGATAGTCACCCAGGAGATATGTCAGGGATAGAGCTTGATATCTCAACACTCCCCCTCAAGCTCAAATCCATCTCACGTACACCAAGCAAGCTCCTAAATCTGCGAAGCTTCTCGGTACCCAATGCCTTCGTAAAGATATCAGCCACCTGCTCCTCAGTGCTGACATAGACAAGATCAATCTCACCAGCTAGAACCTTCTCTCTCACAAAGTGATAATGCACCTCAATGTGCTTCGTTCTAGCATGATAAACTTGGTTATTAGCAAGCATGATGCTGCTAATGTTGTCACAATGAATGACAACTGCTGCATGAACTGACTGTCCCATATCTGCATGTAGCTTCCGTAACCAAGCTACCTCACATGCAGCCATTGCTGCACCCATGTACTCAGCCTCTGTGCTCGACAAGGCAACTGTTGGCTGCTTCTTGCTGCTCCAACTGATGGCACCACTCCCAAGGGAAAACATAAAACCACTAGTAGATCTCCTGTCTGAGACACTACCAGCCCAGTCAGCATCTGTGTATCCATGTACTTGTAATGCACACCCAGCTTCATAAAACAGTCCATAATGCAATGTGGACTTCACATACCGCAGTATGCACCTAGCAGCATCCAAATGTGGCTTCCTCGGTGCCTGCATAAACTGACTCACCAGCCCCACAGCATAGCTCAAATCTGGCCTGGTTATAGTCATGTAAATCAAGCTACCTACGATGCGCCTGTACATAGTAATATCTTCAAGAAGCTCACCTGACTCTGCATTGAGCTTCACATTTTGCTCCAATGGAACAGAGATAGGCTTACAACCTGTCATCCCATATTTGGACAGCATGTCCAAACCGTATTGCCTTTGCAATAGCCATATCCCACTCGGGGATCTAATAACCTCAATGCCCAAGAAGTAACGCAGCTCTCCCAAATCCTTCATCTCAAATTTCTGCTTCAATAGCAGCTTCACTTCATTAATGTCTGCATCACTATCACCTGTAATAATCAAGTCATCAACATAGATGACTATAAGCACAATCCCTCTGTTTGTCCTTTTCACATAAAGTGAAAAATCTGAGTTGGAAATCTGAAATCCAATAGTGACAAGATATTGCCCTATCTTGTCTGACCATGCCCTCGGCGCCTGTTTTAAGCCATACAAGGCTTTGCGCAACCTGCATACAAAATTGGGATGTGCATTATCCTCATAACCTTCTGGCTGCATCATATAAACCTCTTCCTGCAAATCACCATGCAAGAAGGCATTTTTCACATCCATCTGATGCAAAGACCATCCCTTTGTAGCAGCCATAGCAATTACTGCTCTCACGGTTGCCATCCTTGCAACTGGGCTGAAAGTTTCCTCATAGTCAATTCCATATGTCTGTGCAAAACCTTTGGCAACCAATCTTGCCTTGTACCTGCTAACAGACCCATCAGCATTGTGCTTTACTTTGTAAACCCACTTGCAGCCAATAGCCTTCTTATCATGAGGCAAAGGCATCAAATCCCAAGTGTGGTTTGCATCCAAGGCAGCCATCTCTTCATCCATAGCTGCTTCCCAATTTTTATGCCCTGCTGCATCCTCAAAACATGTGGGCTCTGGCTCCTCTAGAACCTTGACCATATAAGCATAGTGATGTGCTGTATACCCATCATATCTCAGCCTGTCAACTGGATACTTAATACGAGTGGATTTTCGTACAACTGGATCAGTTGCAGGAGTCTTTAAATCATGCCTGCTTTTCCTTGCACTAGGTGTAACAACAGAAGGAATCCCAAGTTCCTCATCAAGGCTCATTTCAGAGCCACTTGACTCTCCATCAACATGAGAGCTACCAGCAGACACATCAAACACTGGAGCATGGTCCACTTTTTCTTTTCCCTTATGTGATACCTGCACAACACTATCAGGACTACCATGTGATGATTCACTAGATCTCAATCTCCCTGTCCATGCATTAGATCCACTAGTAGAGGACTCTCTGGGTCCACTCAAGGCTTGAGATTGTTGCTCTGCATTTATTGCAGCATTCCCATTTCCTGCATCTGCATCTCCTACCATAACAGTTGGTGCATACCAGCTGCTCATTTCATCAAAAACAACATCTCTGCTCACTTGCATTTTGCGGGTGGAAGGGTTATAACAGCGATACCCTTTCTGGTGCTGAGCATATCCAATAAAGATGCATTTTTCTGCCTTTGGATCCAGCTTTGTTCTCTTCTCATCAGGAACATGAACATAAGCTATGCAACCAAATACCTTCAAGTGAGAAATATCTGGTTTTTGACCTGTATACATTTCTTCAGGCGTTATGCCATGGACAGTTGCAGTGGGGGTTCTGTTCATAATATAAACAGCAGTTGCTACTGCTTCAGCCCAAAAATAATCAGGCATGTTTTTCTCATTTAGGATCGCCCGTCCTACTTCTGCAATATGCCTGTTCTTCCTTTCTGCAACCCCATTCTGTTGAGGGGTAGACCTGCATGAGTACTTCCTTTGAATTCCCTGTTCTTTCAGATATTCACAAAATTCTTCTGAAAAGTACTCTCCCCCTCCATCAGATCTTAGCACTTTAATATGCACACCTTTCTCTTTTTCAACCATGGCCTTAAAAGCCTTGAAATGGCTGAACACTTCACTTTTGTGCTTCATAAAATAAATCCACACCTTCCTAGTGTAGTCATCAATAAACGTCACATAATAATGGCATCCACCAATAGAAGCAGCTTTGGTTGTCCAAACATCTGAATGGATCACTTCCAAAGGTCTTCTGCTCACCTTAGCATTTTTAGGAAATGCATGTCTGGCCTGCTTACCCATTTGGCATGCTTCACATACCTTTTGCATTCCCTCAACTCTCAATTTAGGCAAACTTGCAACAATGTTTTTCGTTTGCATAGATTTCAGCCTTTGTATATTCACGTGCCCAATGCGCTTGTGCCATATCTCAATATCTGCAATGACACCTCTCCCATGCGCAAACATAGCAGCTTTTACCTCAGGCATATCAACATCCAAGGTGAACATTCTGCCATTTTTATTGCCTTTCGCAACCAAGCGGCACTTATTTTTCAAGTCCTCAACAAAACATCCATCAGGATTAAATCTAACCTGCAGACCTTGCTCAACCATCTGGCCAACTGAAACCAGGTTCTTAGTGATTTTTGGAACATGAAGTACATCTGCCAAGTACTTTGTTTTGCCATCCTGCATAGCCAATGGCACTTTACCAACCTGCGTAATTGGGTGCGCAGTATCATCACCTGTTTCAACATAACCTGGCTTATCCAAATTTCTAACATCATGAAACCACTCACCATGACTGGTCATGTGGTTAGAGGCACCTGAATCAACATACCAAACATCATTGCAAGCTGCAGCATCTCCTGACATGGAGTTAACCATATGTTGCATCACAAAAAGGTGCTCATTTCTGTCGTCACCATGCCCACTTGATGATGCATAGTTGCTTTGCTGCAACTTCCCACTTTTGATGTCATTCTACTTTTTATAGCATGTATTCTCCTTGTGTCCAGGCTTTCCACAATAATAGCATTCTATGCTACTATTTACTTGCTGGTTCCTTTGCCATGAACCACGGCCTCTTTGGCTCCCCCTGCCTCTAGAACTACCACGTCCTCCTCCATAGGACTGGTTTTCCTGTTGTTGCTGTTAGTTGGTTCTGATTTCCTGCATGGCCACCAGAACGGCCTCTTCCTCTACCCCTGCCTCTACCTGTATTCGAGTAGAAAGCAGTCTCTTGAGAAGTTGAGGTGGCTGAACCACCATTCCTTTGCTCTTCACTCAGCAAGAGAGCAATAAGTTCCTGAAAATCAGGAAATGTTTCACGGACTCCAATGGATGTACGAAATTGTGCATAATCTTTCCCAAGATCATTCAAGGTCACGGACACTAAGTCCTCATCATCAACAGGTGCTCCAATGGAGGCAAGAGAATCTGCAAGGCCTTTCACCTTCAAGGAATACTCATTTATATTCATATTTTTCCTTTGCACATTGTGCAACTCCTGCTTTAGCTGCATCTTTCGTGCTTTGGTATTTGTGCTATACAGCTTCACCAATGTATCCCATGCCTCCTTAGGCGTCTCTAGATCCTGTATATGCACAATCATAGAATCTGAAATGCTAACGGACAGCCAATACAGGCATTTTCTGGCTTTTTCATGCCATTCTTTAAAGGCCTTCAATTCAGCAGGAGTGGGAGCAGCACCCAAAACTGGTTCTGCAGTTTCACCACTGATGTAATCCCAAACTCCCTTTCCCATAAAGAAGTTTGTCATCCTAAACTTCCATGCTTGGAAGTTGTTCTTGTCAAGCTTCTCACTGACAATGGTAGACAGATTCTCAGACATTTTACAAATCACGAAATGCAACAGCAACCTGTAAACACAGCAAATGCCTCAGAAGGGCAAATAGCAAAACTTCTACAAAGAGCCTCACAGGGGCAGATCTGCAACACTGACGAAAGTGGTATTTCACCACACAGTCACTTCCTCGTGACGATTTTGCATCAACAGGCAACAGGCATGAATCTGCAACTCCCAATATCTCTGCACATAGGCATACGATGCAATTTCTGTGGCACCTTTCCACCGACTAGCCGCGCGGTGGTCGCACAGCAAAAACAGGGCCTTTTTCTGAGTGCCTGCGAAGAACTTCCGCCTTCAAAACGGGCCCCGAAACGGCCTCAAACCAGAAAAATAAAGTCACCGAGGGCTTCGCCCACACCCGCAGCATATACTGCGCTCTCGCCGCACCACGAAGGGCCTCTCAATCTGAAGCAGTGCACTCCTGCACTTCTGGCTGTGCTACCTGCAGAGATTTGCTCCCAAACTCGAAATAGGAAAGCTACACTGGTCCTCTTACCAGGACACCAGAAACTTGGCTAGCTTTCTTGAGCTCCTTACCACGAACAAGGCTCTGATACCATGTAAAGAATAAGGGAGAGAGATAGGAGACTCAAGTTCAGCTTTCTTCACAACACACAAAAGAGAGAGGACACAAGGTTGGAGGGTGAAGCCTTTCTTCACTTTTGCACACAACAACAATACAATAGAAGAGGGAAATACCCTATATGTCAAAACCTAGAATACGTGGTTCATATGTGAACCCAAACCAAAAACGTACGTGGTAGTCTAACTACACCACGAGTACAACTAACATAGGCGGTGACATAAATGATAGTCACCCAGGAGATATGTCGGGGATAGAGCTTGATATCTCAACATCTCTTATATATATGACTATCACACAACCAAATATTTGCTATGTAGTAAGCTCACTAGCACAGTTTATGGCAAATCCAAAACAGTCTCATTGGAATGCAGCCAAAAGAGTCTTGAGACACATAAGAGGTACAAGACAGTTTGGGATAGAATATAGAGAAAGTTATCCATGGTTGCATGGATACTATGATAGTGACTATGTCGGAGATCATGAGACTAGGAGATTGACACAAGGATGTGCACTTTTCCTTGGTCAAGGTGCTATATCATGGTTGTCAAACAAACAACTAGTTGTTTCTTTGTCTTCGACTGAAGCAAAATATAGAGCACTCACTATAAGTGAATGTGAGGCTATATGGCTGAGAAGACTATTGTCAGAAACAGATTACTTTGATGAGTCAAAGCCAACTACAATATACTGTGATAATCAATCGGCTCAAGCATTGGCCAAGCATCCAATATATCACTCTAGGATAAAGCACATTGATGTCAGAGAGCACTTCACCAAAGAGAGAGTGTTACTTGGTGACATCACACTACAACATTGTGATAGCAAAGAGAATGTTGCAGTCTTTACCAAACCACTCGATAAAGAGCATTTCGAGAAACACTGACTAGTTATTGGTTTGATGCAGAGGAAGGACATTCCCATTAAAGGGTGTGATGGAGTGTAATGTTCAATCCTTCTTCAATTCCCCAGAATCATCATCTTGAGGGAACGCCTACTTCATAATGTTGATCTTGAGGAAAGGTGTTGAGAGTTCATGCTCAACATCATGTGATCATATGTCATGAATAGCCCCACCATGTGATCATATGTCATGAATAGCCCCACCATGTGATCATATGTGCATATCACTAACCCAATAGAGTGCTATTAAGGAAAGGGTTAGATGCCCTAACCCTAACCCTAAATGGGTTTGTATATATTCTATATTTTCAACTAAATCTAATGTATAGTTAGTCATTTTTTGTGTGCTCTCTAGCTATGCCCTCTCTCCTCATCTCCACTCTTCTCCTCTCCCCTCTTCATATTTTGTCACGTGGTTGACATCTAAAAATTTTATTGTACTACCTACATTCAAAAGGAGAGGTATTTTAATTCCACTTTTGGAAAATTTTTAACAAGATTACAATAACAAGAGGGATTTTTAAATTCAACTTTAGAAAGAAATCTATTAGTTCATAAGTAAAGAGGAGTGGTTTTATTGGGGGACAATTTTAGTTGAGGGGTTTTTTAATACCCCTAGTTCAACGCATGTGATACCTAGGATTTCTTAAAGGTGCACCCTTCCGAGATGAAATGCTAATTAGTACATATTCATACCTATTACTACATCCAAATAGTGCAAATTAGCCTTGTAATTAGCATAGTCAATAGCACCTATACCATGCTATTTGGACATCCATGTAAAAAGTAGAGATAAACTCTTAAAAAATAAGGACTACTCCATGCAGCTGACATGGAATTTTAATTTCAACTAGATAAGTAGTTGTAGTGACTATGATAGATGAATGTGGAGTTAGAAAATATCCAAACCAATGATTAGTTCAAGCATCATCTAACAATAAAGTACTTGGGAAGAGATGAAAAAATGTTCCTTGACTGCTTCATTTAGTGTGAGGTTTGAGGTCGTCCCATTTGAACATATAGCTTTCCAGAGATTATTTCCATTGGTTCATAGTTGAAAAGTGCTCAATGGATAATTGGTTCAATTTGGGAGTGTTTTGGGCCTAATAGACTACAACTGATTTTTGTCCAATCAATGACTACAGTGGATGGCTATGTTTATGAGGGGAGAGAGAGAGAGAGAGACATAGCCTAGTTTTGCTAGCGAGATCAAATATAATTTCTATTCTTGCTGCAGTTTGAGCGTTTGTAGAGCTATGCCCACCCATTGCAGGGCACTCAACTCCCTTGTTTGAAACCCACTTAAATTTTATTTTTTGATTTTCTTTGTTCAGGACTTGAGTATACATTTAGTGCGTTGGGGGTGTTATAAAACATTTAGTGTTTAGTGACAATGTCAATAACAAGATCGTCAATGTAAGGTCTGTATACATAATTTTTTTTGAAAATGATCTTCTCTTATATTACTTAGTGCAGTCCAAAGGACATCTCATATAACAAGCTCTGGAGACGTAGTCTTTCTGCTTCTTTTGGCCAACATGCCACCAAGCAACTAACATGCACCCCTATATCCACCCCTATATCCACTACAGCATGCTTATATATACAACAGAAAACACAGCAAAACCATTCACCGAAGCCTCATAACGAGCCATCCAGATCTTATGTAGAGTGGCATATCTAATCAGGTTCCATAGGGTAGCTTTGTCCTGCTCTAAGGCAGCTCCAAAGATTGCCGCTCCCTTTGAAATGAATTCCACTCCCAATGTCTTAACACATCGAGACAGAGAATACTCCACGTCTGTATACAGAATTGCGACTACGCTGTTGAAGTACTCAAGTGACGATTGCAGTAGATTTGGAGAACTGTAGATACTAGATTCCATTTATAGCACGATGGGACGTACATCATCAGATTGTGATTAGACCGATTGTAACTTCGTAGAACGTAGCTGTTAGATTCTAGGAGTAGGGTGCCTTTAAAGTTTATTACTTCAGTCATGAAAAGATATGTTGCGGGTATCAATTCTGCATCACGTCGAGACTACAACTTTTGTTCGTTCCTGGGAATCGGAATCACTGTTGCAGGCTGGCAGCCTACATGTCCACCTTCTAGGCTCCAGCAATTGTGGTTGTTAACTTGTTGTCTTCCAACGAACAGGGAACTTGCCGGCCGACGCTCATGCTCTCGACTCGACTCTCGAGAGTTTTCCTGACTGAACTTTGAAGAACGTTGACCTCGAGATCTTCAGGACACTACACATGCACAGTGCTGTATCCTGTTCAGGGACATTAACATACGATTAGACAAGACTCACAAGAACACACCTGATCATGGCATGGGCGACAGGATTCAAATAGATTTTATGCGTCGGGATTATCGTCTCATCCGCATATTAATCGTATAAAATGTTCGTTTGCTGCACCTGATCATGAAGAATAAGTGTAAACAATCAGTATTCTCTCCACGGACGGCCACAAAACCGAACAAATACATGCATCATCGCATCTATTTGATGAAAAGAGTCTTGCAATGTGCATTATGCATGCCAGCAGCCGGGTTATCCGCTCCTCAAAAGAAACATCGACGTGACTCTCGTCATAGATCCCTCTGGCCGATGGGACCTGCCAGCTGGGAGTTATTGATTATAATGAGGACTGCTATGAATGCAATGATGCGCATCCTGTTTTAGAGCATCCAGACTTCACGAATAGAGGAGCACCATTTGGTTCTGTCACACCGTCACTGACTTTTACTCCACAGCAAGTAAAATGTTGCGAATATTTGACGTGATGTTTCATTCTGGGGCAGCTTCCTATCTACAGCAATTATGTCTCTTTAAATTCTGTCTACGCATCCGGCACAATCTCACAAACACTCATCCCGAATCTAGATTGACACTGTAGTTCACATAGAGACCCTCTTATTGAAAAGTTATGGCTAGGCTATGTCCATTGACGTGAACGCTCGTTACTAGTTAGTGTCTTAGTGATGCCAAGAGAAGCCGACGTTAGTTATTAACCTCCCCAGTTTGCCTAGTACATACCAAACAAGGAGAAAAGTTTCACTCTACGTGCAAAGGGGAATCTTAAGGCAAAACTCTATCTTACTAGACACAGTCACGAGGTTCACTTGAGTCTGTATTTGCAGGGGTGCTGATTTATAAGAACCAAGAGGAGAAACTGGAAAACACTGTTAGCAAGCTCATCATCGCAATCCATACTTTCAAACAATCTCGGGTGGGTCACATTAAATTCGCTCGATTTATGGATGCGGAATCTTGCAAAAAGCATTAATCTTCAAAAACACACAATATCCTTGAATTTTCACAGCACCACCGACAATTGCCTCTTCATCAAATTTGCATCAAATTTGCGGGAATCGAAACAGACATAAGCCAGCCACCAAGAAGTACCGATAAGCATCTTGCAAGCTCCTCTCATATGTTTCGCAAGTCTTCCCAAGCCCCTTGGAGGAATGAGGCTTAGGGTGCTAATTCAAAAACACAACCTTGGCGCTGTTGATAATGTACGGTTGCAAACGGCATGAAGATGTATCAAACGTCCTCACCCCACCAAGAACCACCACTAGCATCATACAATCATACGCCTTCTCAATGAGAGTTTACGCGTGCAACCCATTCAAAACCTCCACAACCGAATTCAAACCTTCAAACAAAATGCCAATGCCCCAAGACTTCGAGCCATTATTGTGATTTGCATCGTTTCTGGTTTGTAGCAATCGAAGGTCGTGAGTTCTTACCTAAACAAGTGTGGAGTCCACCAATTTCTGAATGTCCTATAATCTGATGACATGGTGATACATGTATCTGCAAACTCCAGATTCCATACATAAGATTGAAAAGTTCAAGGAGAAAGCTATAATCTCTCTACCTTAGGCATAAAAGCACATTTCTTGCCTGCCCTGATAACTACACATGGAAATGCAATCCGAGAAACAAAATACAAAGAGGGGCACATGGAAATGCAATCCAAGAAACAAAATACCAAGATTCAGTAGCAGACATTATGAACATTCCAAATACTGCTCATATAATCTCTACTAGTGGGAAACCTGTGGCAAGCCACGGAGTAGAGATTTCCTTTTTATCATGTGATAATTTCCTTCTTTAAAGAAATAGCTATTGACCTTAAACTATCAAACATAGCAAACCTCATATTGTTTAATGCATTTAAATCCATATAATATCAAAGGTAGCAATTGATTTCAAAACTATTATGCATGGACACTTGAAGACAATTGCATGGAACACCAAAATAGAACTCAACATAATGTCCCAAAGAGTGTGGGCTTCATTCCATCATGGGATATTTATACAAGTTGGAGAACTTCTCTCTCTACATGTAGGAATTATAGGGCTTTCTATCTCCACATGTAGAACTCGCATCTATTATGTGCATCGAGAAGTTGCATGGAGGAGTTCCATGTTGCATATAGGAGTTGCATCTTGCATGTAGGAGTTGCATGTAGGAATAGTATGTAGAACCTACATGTTCCATGTAGGAATCATTTGTAGAACTTGCATGTAGAATATGCATGTTGGATTCCTAAGAGATATTATTCCTAGCCTTATGGAAGTACAAGTGCAGCTTTTTTGCTACTCTCCACACACATTCTGTCATACTGAAGTCCATGTTGATGAAGAGTCAACAAACTCACAAATCCATTTTATTACCCGTCCTTGGGTTATCGCTTATTGTGATCATAGAGTTGGAATACCATGCATGTACACTATAACCTAGTGGCTATGAAGCTTGTGGAGTGCCATTCAATCTTGTTGTAATGCATTTGCACCATATAAATGCTGCTCTATTTCTAGGAATCCTGTATCCACCATTTGTTCAAAAGGAGATATGTGGCATGCTTCTAAGAAGATGAATCTTTGATAAAGTCTGCTTGTATTTTGAGCATTAATCCCTCCATTATGTTTAAAACTGCGAGTGGGCAAATGGCAGTCGATGTGGTTAGGGACATCCAAAATGTATTCCAATGTTTTGCCAAAGATAGCACTTTGTTGGAAGGTGCAGTCAATGTTGCCTCGCATTAATATCTCATGCTGTTGAAGTCCTCGTATCAATGTGCCTTGGGTGTTTCATTCTACACTAGAGTATGGCTCGATTAATGGCTAATTAATGGTGCAATGCTCACCCAAGGTGTGTATGTTAGCCTCCCATTTATGCCGTCATGGAGATGCATAGAACTTGGGATGGGTTATGAGGCATCAACGTGCATGGATGTATTCTTTTAAGAATTTTACATCAAAGAGCTTGGGGCAACACAGCTAATCAGGTTGGGGATCCAACTTATGGATCCAAGCTTTAGTAATTTGGTGCTGATGAACATTGGTAGGGAAGATGTTCAAGGTCCATCCACCTCGAGTCTTCATATCTGGATATTTGTTCCAGGAATCCTCAAGATGGAGTTACTGGGAGGTGGTATAACATCAAAAGCATACTCATCATTGGAATCTATCATGGGAGTGCGATTTGGATTATCTAGATCTTGATATTCAAAATCAAGGCTTGGTCTTATTGATGGTAGCACAAGTGGTGTTATAGGTTATGGTGGTGCATGGAGAGAATATGGGGACATGGGGGAGTAATATGGAAGAGTATTAGTTATGGGAGGGGTGGAGGACCTAGGTAACTAGATTGCGCAACTTGGCAATCCTCAGGGATAGGATTAGCAAGGGTAGGAAAGATGTTAGGTGTGAGGGGCTAGTATTTTTACAACTATGAATTGAGTTGAAAGTAGTGAGAGCATGAGCAGAGATACAATGAAGGGAGTAGATATTTCGTTGGAGCTCTGGTTGGAGCTCAAGGAAGGTTAAGAGGGTGGTAGTAGCAAGGGTAAGTGAGGTTGTGAGATTGGCATAGAGAATGGTTATAAATATGGCAAGTTAGATGTGAGACAGGCCCATATCATCCCTTGACACTTCTTTTTGTTGGTGAGATGGGATCATCACCTTGCACTAGCAATTGGAGTTCAAGGTTTGAGATGGCTATCTTGTGGGAATGCAATCCATCCAGTTTTTCCTTATACTTATGGTAGATGGATGTATATGTATTCTTCAGCTTTTTCATCTATAAGGTGACCTCTGCTTGTTGAGGAATGCCTTCATTGGTATTGGACCATTGGTCCAAGACTTTTTAGCTTGAGCAGTTCTTGCCTTTGTATTGGTGGCAAGTTGGTATTTTAATAATTGTCATTTCCTTGTAAGCTCCCCAATGCTGAAAGTATGTATCACCAAATATTTTTGCATCTCTTCAAGCATTTCCTAGCAATCTTGGAGCTCTTCTTTTTTTTGGATTAGAGTAAGCCAATCTTATGCAAGTTGCTCCATTTGCGGAGCATCATGCATGTACTGAGGTCACTTGGTCATAGGAGGTTTGTAGGATTACCATAGCTTGAAGTGCTGTTGTCAGCTGTATTTAAATTTGGTATAGGTTGGAAGTCATGTCTCGCATTGCCTTCTCATGAGCTTGGAGAGCTTTTTTCATGCACAATTCTTCAACCTCTTTCTCATCTATTTGTGCCCAAAATGATGTGACCTCTATTGCGATTCCATGGAATTGGTCTTGGATGTCTACCACAGTTTGTCTTTCCAGTTCTTGAGCATGCTCCTCCTTGTACAAGCTAGTGATTAGTTTGTGACCTTTGAAGCATCTCGTCAGCTTGATAATGGAGGATGTCAGACACTGATGAAGATTGGAAAAATTATTTATCACCTAGGGGTTTCTCCATTGGTAGCTCGGTCACTTGGATGCAATAGTTGTATTGCTGATCTAGCACTAGATTTCCTTATGGCTCATTGATTGGCATGATGTTGACGGGTGGTGGGGAATGATACAATTTTGGGCAAATGAGCCGTCGAGTATCTTTTGGGCAAATGAACAAGTGGTTGGATCTAGTCTTGCTTTAGTTGCCTACTAAGCAAAACAAATGTGTGGAGTGGGAGGGAGCAATTCTTGCAACAGTTAACCCCTAGGATTTTTTATAGGAATGTCATTGTTTACTTCAATCGAGGGTCAATGATTGTGCAAAGCAATATCCCATCCCCATGGAACTTGGTGGCCTTGGCAAGGAGAGGTTAAATTTCAAAAAATTTGGCATTATCAAGCCTTGTGGGGTATTTTTTCCCCTTTAGTTGGAAGTGAGAAGGCCCTTTTAATCACTATACTATCAAGTATAATATTGAGCTGACTCTGATTTATAGTCATGGTACCGTATTTTCCCACATGTACATCCCTGGAGTAGTGACAATGGAGAAATTCATGGATGTACGTGGGTGGAAGCATGTTAACCCGCTATGCTTTTAGTGCTTTTTACACAACAACACAAAGCACCCATAGACACACACACAGACGCGTTTTCTTAACTTTAAAAAAAACTTATGGGTGCATCTATTTGCATGTCTATTTGCACATCTATTTGCACATCTATAGACCCATGTCTATAGGTGCATCTATATGACAGACAGACGCACCTTGATGTGCTTTTAGATGCTCTATAGAAATTTAAAAAAAGAACAAAAAGTCGCGTACATAGACGTGCTTATAGACGCTCTACAGAACCTTTTTTTTTAATAAAAGCAAAATTTTGTGTGGTTGAACAGAATGCTGTGTATGTTGTGTATGCTATGTGGTTACAAGAATCCCATTTTCACATTGTGCAATTCAATTCTTACAACCAACCAAATTTTAATTAGCACAATTCGAAGCACATCTATTAGTCAATTACAAGTCCAAATACAACATTACAACTCCAAAATGTTTAGTTCACAAGGCATTTACGCATATAGATACCTAGAGCGAACAACAATGATGGTCTCATCAACCAACTTTTTTGGTTGCTCTTTGTAGTGAATAAAGCAATCTCTGTAGTTTTTAGCAATCACAGAGTGCATGAAGGCCATGATGCCCTTCCCCTGTGCATCCAATAAGATGCCTCGTGTTTGAGTGATGTGATAGATCATACCATCACATTGTGGCATGTCTGCATCATCTGAATCATCCCAGCCCCCACCATTACCCCCCCCAAAGCATTATGTCATGCATCCCCCACCGCTCTCCCTACTACTACACCTGCTACTCCTTCTCTTCCTTGTTCACCCTCTTCTCTTTTATGCTTGGGGATGACTGTGTAAGCCTGGAGATGAGTGTGAATGCTTGGAGATGAGTGTGGATGCCTGAAGCTGTGTCTGTTAATAGGAAAGCAAGTCACACGATGCTAAAAGTATGTGAAGGAAAGTAAGTGCACTAAAAGTATGTTCAAAAATCAACTCGCAGTCTCCATGTCCAAAAGCACATCTATTAGCGCATCTATACTTTATTTTTGATGCGCGTATAGACGTGTTCCACAGTATAGACGCGGTGTTAGATGCGCTTTTAGAGACTACATAGAGTTTTGACATTTACAACTCATGTAAGAACACATTTTTTGGGTTGTTTATCTGTAGGATGTCTTCATCTTCAACAAGTAGCTCTAGTGAGGATGAATCCCTTTGTATCCACCATCGCAAAATGTGGTTGGAGCAAAAAATCAAATGTATGTGTGATCGATGTCGAGGAAACACTGTATCGTGCACACAGAATTACACTCAATCATGTGTCAAAGTACGAAGAATGGGATGCGACTGTAATTATGATAAGTGCTAAAGAGTTAAGGTTGATTGAGACACCTATGGGTGTTCATGTCTTTGATATATGATCCTTTTTTAATTTGATATAGGATGTAGTGCCACACTCGCATATGTTGTCCTATGCTCGTCATGAGGAGGTGAAGCATCGGCAATATAGTTTCTTTTCTATGTGGATAGCTCTCTCCCACGACTATGGAGAGATGATGAAGCCCTAAGGATGACCTCTATTGTGCCTCGGGAAACGACGGAGCAAAGTAATAGACGTGGAGTTACTTAATAATATCAACCTTTATTGTATGCTTAATAGTGATGTGATGAAAAATGGGTGACAAGATACACGGATGCAAAGACAAGAAGACAAGGAGAAAGGGCACTCTTTCGTACACACCACGGATCTTGTGTGCCATACCCTTAGCATTTAAGACCACTTCCAAAGGATATTCATGTGAATTGGCTACTTGACGAAATGGAGAGAGAAGAGAGAGATGAGGGGATGCATATCACAATGGAAGAATGGGAGTATACTAGGGGATTCATGAGCAAGGTTGGTATATAGAATTTTATGCATAACTTAGGAGCTTTCAACAATTTATATTGCTTATTTAATTGATTTTGTCTTGGTGTAGTGTACTATGTTCAATGCTATATGGTGTGAGGGCAAGAATTTTTGGACAAAACGGATTGATGATAAGAGAAACACACAAGATTTCAACATCATTGCTAGCTTTGAGGGAGCCAATGGAGCCATGGATGATTATTGTGGCATAATCCAAGATATTATTAAGCTTGACTTTTGACACTTCTTTGTGTATGTTTTGGATGTCAAGTGGTTTAAGGACGTGGTGGAGAGAGGCCCTAATGCAACAATCAAACGCCATGCAAGTGGCTTTGTAACTATTGACTGCACAAAGTTTTGGCAAAGCAAGAAGGATACACTAATACTACCACAACAATGTGAATAGGTATTGTACACACATATAAAAATACTCACTTTTAAATATTTGATACCTTCGATGCAAGGAAAATAACATGATTGTATTTGTGTTTGAATTAGGTTATCAACCAATGGTGGATAATAATAAGTGGTGGCATGTCATACCTATTATGCCATGTCCCAAAGTGATGTATAGTACATTTACTAATATGGAGCGTATGGAAGATCATGGCCATGGAGGTGATGATGACCATGATACAAGAGAGGAGGATGATCATGAGATAGGATATACAGATATTGAGGCCATTACCCATGAGGATGAGCCTACCATTGGTAATGCTGATTTCGATGAGCATATGAGTAGCACAAGTAGTAGTGGGCTGAATGTATTTGTAGATCTCAACATTGGTTTGGATTTTGAAGTAGATAGTTTGGCAAGGGTTGATCTCATTGAGGATGAGATCGAACCGTAGCCCATCATTGATATTGGCAAAACTATTTTACATTTTGTCTCATTCTCCTCACCTCACTTATTTTTTGTATATGTGGGTTTGCCAAAAAGCATTGATATTTTTATTAAAATTATGTGCTTTGGTAATCATGGGAAATCTTTGGAAAGCAGTGATGACATTTATCAACCTACACAAAAATCTCACTTTTTGTATTCTCTATTTTGCATTTATAAAGGCGTCTAAATCCGCGTCTAATTCACAGTGGAGGTGCACGAATAGATGTGCAAATAGACGCGCTTTTAGATGGACGAATAGATGCTCTTATAGATGCAGCCGTATTTTCACTATTCTAGCTGTGCCTATAGATGTGCTCACTATTTTGTGCATCTATCAAGCACATCTATAGTTGCTTTGCCTTGTTGTGTTAGCATTGACAAGATAGCATGAGTTAAAAGCACACACATTTGAGAATGATTCATATTTATTTGATATTTGTATTTAACAAAATAATGTTTAAGAGTATGTGAATAATCATAACAAGGCATAGCCTTGCTCTCAATAGCTAAATCCAAGTAAATTTGAACTATACTTGGGAGCCTTAGTGAGTAGCTCAAAAAGTGCAAATTCTATAACGGGCGAAGTGCTTGCACAACTTGATCATCATGGCTGGGAAGGGAAGTAGTGGTGAGCATGGGCTCCACAACTTCAGGGAGGGAAGGAAGTGCAAGAGAGAATAGCTTTGAGAGAAACTCCCTCCAGCTCTAGCTCTCAAGAAGACTAACAAGAGAAAAGAGAAAGCTATTATTGTGAGAGAAGCCATAGCCACCTCTAGCTTCGAAGAAGACTACCAACAAACAAAAAGAGGAAGGAGGCGTAGCAGAGGACAAGAAGCTAAAGATAGAACCCCTCCAAAGAGGAGGAGAGTTGACATGCAAGCCTCTTCTACTAATGGTTTATCCTTTTTCTGTACTTAGAGGTTTGTTTTTTTTCTCTATCTCATCTCCACATCGTTTATTCTGTGTTTAGGGCGAGTGAAAGCTCCCAAACTGGAGTATCCAAAGCAAAGGATGTTGTGTCTTACAAAGGAGGGTTTTCATGATGAATATGGACTTAGTTTGATGGGAATGGATCCAAAAACCTTAAAGAAGGGTGATCTGTCCAAGAGGGAGTGGTTGGGCATGTTTAAGACTCTCAAAGATTCGTTCGTGTATAGAATTAAGTGCAGCAATGTTTGTCCTGAAGCATATACGTATTTATTATTTTCCACAATAAGGTGTACCAAAAACAATGCCCTATTAATATGGAGGTCACAGTGGCCTTTGCAAGGGCATACACAAAATAGTTTAGCCCGGTTGCGATTGAGCAGGGCAGATTAGTCGATTTTGCATGGGCATTTTTTGCAGAGCAGCACACGTGTCAAGGAATTAAAGAAAAGTGGCTAGTTTGAGAGCCACACCATTAAGTGGAAAAGAAATAATGAAAGAAGTTCTACAATCCATGATGATGAGGAATATTACTTTTAGGATGATATCCCTAGAACAGATGAGAAGAGGCATCCTGAAGAACCCCCCATATAGGGGAGACAATTTACAGGGCATGGCAAGAAAAACAAGGGTAGTATACTTGTTTGCCATCCACATGCAGAGAAAAACACAATTTCTCTAATTGATCACTTGGATGCTAAACTTAAAACCGTTGCACAGAATTGGAGAGGGCCGACACTTCATTAACAGATGCAATGGTTAGGAAGAGGGGTTGGGAAAGTGTAACTGCATTTGTGAAGCAACTTAATTAGAACAGAGAAGGAGGAAGCGGGGATTGAACTGCAGTCCTTGTAGCCAAACTTTGTAGATACAAAGAGGGTGTTTGAGCTACAATTGATAATTGAACATCTCTCTAAGACCCTAGTGTGCTTGGACACCAAACATGCTAAAAACGACTTGTTTGATGCCGAGGCATGTGTATCTAACTTTAACTATCACTAGTCCCATCTTGAGTTACATTTATATATATTCATTCAATAATTCTAATACTTGGTCCATGTTGTATCATGTTTGCAGTTTGCAGGTGGTAGTTGACCTTACACTTAGAGCATTTGTCAGAGTTGGGAGGCTAGCATGCTCTGGCTTTGTAGATGCCACATGACTTGAAGATCAAGGGGCATGCACAGTTTGTGCCTACCCCTCCTCATCCCCAACGTGTAGTAAGGGGCCAAATCAATGTTGCAGCGTGGTGCATAGGTTGTGGGATGGACCTTGAGCATGACAACGCCATGATATTGGTAAGCTTGCCATGCAAACATAGCTACCATGTTCTGTGCTTTGCCACAACTTGCTCCATGGGCTCATCATGCAGGGCTTCCAGTTGCACCTACGTAATTGATGATGTTGTGAAGACCATGGTTGGGATATTTATAGAGAATGATACCAAAGAACCTCATGTTGGTATGCAATCTGCAAAAACAACCATTGACAAGAAGACCTAGATTTGGTAAGAAGCATGGTCTAAGGTTGAATGTCTGAAGTTTTGCTAATAGAAGTCGAATTCAACATACCTATGTTTTGAGCATAGATGTGATATTACCTCACTTGTGTTACCACAACATCTGCTAGCACAACTTATGTTAGTGCATCTATCTATTATCATATGTGGAACTACATTGCTATTAGCACAACTTAAGTTAGCACATATGTCTGTTAGCATACATGGAACCATATCTATTAGCACATATTGTTAACATACGTGGTTTTTAATTAGCACTTATAGCATATATATTATTATCATGTATGTTATTAGCAAATTTGTGCTATTAGCATATTGTTAATAGCACATCTATTATTATTGGCAAATGTACTAGTTATCATATCAGCTATTCTGTTAGCATATCACTTATTACTAGCATATATGTTATTAGCATATGTGCTAATTAGCATTGTTAGATATGCTCAATGCCCCACCCTCCTAGTAACCACAGTGGTCCAAGGTGCTCAAGTTGTAAGGCCCCCATATGAGGAGAAGCCATGTGTGAGCTCGAGACACTGGATGGGGATCCTGACTTGCATGTCAAATGAGGTCTATCAAATGAGACCATTGATGGTAGAAAGGTGATTGTGTGGAAGCCCCTTGCTCTCGCTGGGGGTTCGGGGGCAACAGCCCTTGAGGCAACAATATAGGGAATATTTCCTAAATATTCTGTGGACAACTAGTCGGTTCCATCGACTAGGTTGATTGGTCGGCTCCACCCACTAGATTGACTAGTTGGCTCCACTGAGTACGTTGATCTAACTACCGCCCTCATAGCTATAAAAAGGTGACCTTCCCAGTCCATTGCATCAAATCAGTTGAGATCAGATCAGATCTTCCAGCTAGTAGCTCTCCACCTAGTATCTATCTAGATTGCCATCTAAGCTCCACTGTGGGAGCGCACGGATCATCTATACATCAGTATTGTAAAAAATTTTGTTCATCTCCAGTTTGCTGTGTACTCTCTATTCTTTGTTCAGTTTCTATTCCGTTGCACTGTGTAATTTAACATGGTATCAGAGCCCACGCAGGCTCTAAGGATCAAAGAGTAGAAAAGAGGCGAGGGCTTCAACAGCATATGGAGTGATGGCAATAGGAAGCGGCTCAGTAGCTGCAGCTGCAGCTGCACCAACAATCTAGGCGTTGAGGATTCACCCACCAGCCTTCACTGAAGGCAAGCTAGATGGTACAAACTACACTCTGCAAAAGTTTAAAATTATTGCTATTCTAGATTCATATGAGCTTCTGGAGATAGTACTGGGGACTGACCTAGAACCATAAGGAACCCTCGACCTAGCAAATCCCCGAGGAGTATGATACCTCCTAATGCCGACCTTTTATGAGCTCGAAAATGCAGGAATGTAGATGCTCTGTGTGCCCTGGTTACAAGTACTACTAATAGTATTTTGACCTTGATTCAACATACCTCTAAGGCAACTGTGGCGTGGAACATATTGAAGAGTCCATATGAGATGCGAAATCAGACAAGGATCTAGAACCTAGAGGATCAGCTCGCAGCTAAGAAGTTTAATGAAGGAGAGAGAGTAGAGGTGTTCATAACTTGAATCAAAAATCTACATAACCAGGTGGCTGGTGCTGGGATACAAAAGACTAGTGCAAAGAGCTAGCTTTGCGGTGTCTCCGGATATGTCCACCAAGTTTGATGGACTGGTAACAGTGCTTAACACTCAGGTGAGACCCCAACCAGTTTCTTTTCCACTGCGCCGTGTGATTTAACAAGCATATCAATTACTAGCATATTTGTTATTACCATATGTGTAATTAGAATATCATTGAGCACATGTAAAATTGGCACATCTGTTATTAGCATATATGCTAATTACCATATATTTTTGTTTGTATGGTTTAAGCAACATATGTATTTCCACTATTGATTTAAACTATATTGTGCAGATATAGTGTTGAGATATCGAGCTCCACTCGTGATATGCCAGGGTGACCGTTGTGCATTTATGTCACCGACTTGTTAGATGCAGATGCAGTTGGTACACTACCCATGAATAATAGCTGGATGACAGCTATCTTTATGTACTTTAGTTAGTGGCTCAATTAGTATGCCACCTAGGTTAGCTGAGTTTGGTTTGACACCCACATATAAGGTTCACCTATTCCTTTTGTACTAAGAGAGAGTTCTTTTGGCTTTCACAACTAAGAAGAGGAAAATTTTTTTCAACCTCCACCTTTGTGTGTATTCCCCCATTGTGTATGTGAGAAAGCTGCAAGTGAGACTCCTTACTTCTCTCCCACTCTCTTCACATGGTATCAGAGCTTGGTTCGTGGTGAGGAGCTCAAGAAAGCAAACCAAGTTTACGGTGTCTTGGTAAGAGGATCAGTATTGCTTTCCTTTTTTGAGTTTGGGAGCAAATCTCTGCAGGTAGCACAGTCGAAAAGTGCAAGAGTGCACTATCTCAGATTGGAACGCCCTTCGCGGTGTGGCGAGAGGGTAGTATATGCTATGGGGCAATTTCGGGGCTCATTTTGGTGGCAGAAGGTTTCTGCAGGCACTCAGAAAAGTGCCTTGTTTTTTGCTATGCGACCATTGTTCCACAGGTCAGTGAAAAGTTGCTGTAGAAATTGCATCGTATGCCTGTGCACAGAGATATTGGGAGTGATAGAATCATTTTTATTGCCTATCGATGCAAAATCGTCACTAGGAAGTGACTGTGTGGTCAAATACCACTTTCATCAGTTTTGCAGATTTGCCCTTGTGAGGCAGAAGTTGTGTTTTTTGCAGTGACAATATTTTTACAGTGTTCTATAATGGCGTCTGATGCTATTTCATAGATAGTCACTGAAAAGCTTGACAAGAACAACTTCCAAGCATGGAAGTTTAGAATGATGAATTTTGTTAAGGGAAAAGGCTATTGGGAGTTCATTATTAGAGCTGAACAAGAACCAGTTATTCCCAATGTTTCCAATCAACAGAAGTTGCAGGCATTTAAAGGCTGGCATGAGAGAGCCATAAAAGTTGTGTACTGGCTGTCTATCAGTATTTCAAATTCTATGATTGTGCATATTCAAGATGCAAGCACGCCAAAGGAGGCATGGGATACTTTGACAAAAATGTATAGCACAAATACGCAAGCCAGGAAAATGCAGCTCAAGCAGGAGTTGCATAATGTGCAGAGAGAAAATATGAGATCAATGACTACCACATGAAGGTGAAGAAGATTGCAGATGCACTTGCTTCCATTGGGTCGCGAATGGAAGATGATGATTTAGTTTTTGTGACCTTGAATGGTCTAGGAAAGGATTATGCACAATTTCAGACATCCATTTCCGTTCGTGAAAAATTTCCTGATTTTGAGGAGTTGATTGCTCTCCTAATTTTTGAAGAACAGAGAAATGGTGGTGCATCTTCTTCAGGAGGAACTTCAAAAGAAACTATCTTCTACTCAAATATGCTGGAAGAGGTAGAGGCAGAGGTAGAGCAAGCCGATCTAGAGGCCATGGCAGAAATCAAAATATGCAGCAAATTCAAGAAAACCAGTCCTATGGAGGAGGACATGGTAACTATAGAGGCAAGGGGAGCCAAAAAGGTTGTGGTGGAATGCAGAGAGGCCAAAATGCAAATAGCAATGTTTAATGCTACTACTATGGTAAAATAGGTCATATGGCTAAACACTGCTACAAAAAGCAGAATGACATCATGAATGGAAAATTGTAGCAAGGCAATTATGCATCCTCTAGTAGACAGGGTGATGACAGAAATGAGCATTTTTTTATGGTGCAGCACATGACAAATTCTGTGACAAGTGCAGAAGAAATCAATGATGTGTGGTATGTTGACTCAGGTGTATCAAACCACATGACAGGTCATGTAGATTGGTGATGATACTGCACATCCTATTGTGCAGATTGGTAAAATTCCTTTGTATATGTAGAATGGAAAAAAGAAATACCTATCTAATGTATTTCATGTCCTGAATATCACCAAGAACCTGGTTTCTATTGGTCAAATGAATGAGCAGGGCTTGCAGGTCAGATTTAATCCTCATGGATGCTTTGTTGAGGATATGAAAAATAAAGGTCGCTTGATAGCAAAAGGGAAGAAGAAGGGCATGATGTTTACATTGGATGAGGACATGCCTGAATTGAGTACAACAATGTTTGCACATGGGACCAGTGTAGTTGTAGATATTGATATCTGGCATAAATGCATTGGTCATGTTAATGTACAATGACTTAAATTAATGCAGGCCCAAAATATTATTATAGGATTGCCTAAGTTCAAGGTTGCAAAAATGCATAAGTTATGCGAAGCTTGTCAATTTGGAAAACAGGCAAGGAAACCATTTCCTAGACATGTTCAAGAGAGTAAGAGGCCATTGGAATTAATCCACTCTGATGTGTGGACTACTAAAGCTGCATCTATTGGAGGCTGTCATTATTTTGTTACTTTTATTGATGACTATAGTAGAAAAGTTTGGGTGTATATTATGAAAAAGAAAAGTAAAGTGTTTGGGCATTTCAAAGCTTTTAAAGCTATAATTGAAAAAGAAACAGGCTTGCAAATAAAATTCCTAAGGTCAGATGGAGGGGGAGAGTACCTCTCAAATGAGTTTGCAAGGTTCCTGCAGGAGCATGGCATAAAACAACAATATTCATGCAGTCGTACCCCACACTAAATTGGATTTGCAGAAAGGAAAAACAGGAAAATTAGAGAGGTATCTCGTGCCATGCTCAACGAAAAAGACCGGCCAAATTATTATTGGGCTGAAGCAGTTGCTACAGTAGTCTACATAATGAACAGGACTCCTCGCTATAGCAATACATGGCATGACACCAAAGGAGAGGTATACTGGTAGGAAACTAGATATTTGTCATTTGAAAGTTTTTGGTTGCATTGCCTATGTTCATGTGCCAAATGAGTTGAGATCTAGGTTGGATCCAAAAGCTGAGAAGTGCATCTTTATTGGTTATTCTCTGGAGCAGAAAGACTATAGATGCTATTACCCTTCTACTCGTAAGTTTACAGTGAGCAGAGATGTTGTTTTTTATGAGATGAGAAGCTAGTATAAATCAGTAAATGTGATTGATGATGTAGATGCAAAAAATGGTAATGCTGCACAGAATTCACAACAGCAATCTCAAAATATTAGTGGACCTGTAGTGTCCTCTAGCAGTGATTCACATACTTTGCCATGGACAGGCAGATTGAGATCAGGAGAATCTCCTTAAAGCCATGCAGATAGTGGTATGCAAGTATCACGAAAGGGAAAAGAGAAAGTAGATCAGCCCATGGTTGATGTGAATGCAGGTCACTCTTATGTGGATGGTGAATCTAGTGGCTCAAAGCAGAGCCTTGATGATGAGTTGGGTATTCACTCTATTGTTACATCTAGAGTAAGGAAGACAAGGGATGTTTTGAGAGCACCAATAGTGATCCTATTTTGCACAAGTCTACCAAAGTTAATTATCCTGTGGATAGGCTGAAATATGATGGATTTACAGCCATTCACTATGCCTATATGGTCAAAGTGATACATGAACTAGAACCCACTTCTTTTGAGCAAGCCATGGGAAAAGAAAAATGCAAGAAGCCATGGATGAAGAAATGGATGCCTTGGAAGCAAATGCTACATGGGAATTGGTGCCTTTGCCTAAAGACAAGAATGCAATTGGCTACATGTGGATTTATAAGGTGAAGCACAATGCAGATGGTTTTATGAGCAGATACAAGGCAAGATTAGTTGTCAAGGGTATGCACAGATATATGGCATTGATTATAAAGAAACATTCAGTCTGGTTGCAAGGATGGCAACTATAAAAGTAGTCATTGCTATGGCTGCATCAAAGGGATGATCTTTACATCAGATGGATGTAAAGAATGCCTTCTTACATCGTGATTTGCAAGAAGAGGTCTATATGGAGCAGCCACCAAGTTATGTTCATGCTGTTCATCCTGAGTTTGTTTGCAGGTTGAAGAAAGCCTTGTATGGCTTGAAGCAATCACCCAGAGCATGGTTTGACAAGATAGGACAATATCTTGTCACTATTGGCTTTTAGATTTCCAAGGCAAATTTCTCACTTTATGTGAGAAAAATAGAGAAAGGCATTATGTTGCTTGTCATTTATGTTGTTGATTTGATCATCATAGGTGATAGTGATGAAAATATCCTTCATGTGAAAATGCTATTGAAGCAGAAGTTTGAGATGAAGGATTTGGGAGAGCTGTGTTACTTCTTGGGCATTGAGGTGATTAGATCCACAAGTGAGATATGGCTCTTGCAAAGGCAGTATGGATTAGACATGCTATCCAAATATGGGATGACAGGCTGTAAGCCTATTTCAGTTCCTTTGGAGCAGAATGTGAAGCTGAGCGCAGATGCAGGCGAGCTTCTAGAAGACCCTACTATGTACATATGCATAGTAGGAATTTTGATTTATATGACTATTACCAGGCCAGATTTGACTATGCTGGTTTATGCAGGCTCCAAGGAAACCACATTTGGATGCAGCTAGACGCATACTAAGGTATGTCATGTCCACATTGTAGTATGGACTATTTTATGAGACTAGGGTTCATATATAGTTGCATGGATACACTGATGCTGATTTGGCTAGTAGTATTTCTTATAGACGATCTACTAGTGGATATGTGTTCTCTTTTGGGAGTGCTGCAGTCACTTGGAGTAGCAAGAAATAGCCTACAGTTGCCTTGTCGAGCACGGAGGCTGAATACAAGGGTACAGCAATGGCTGCATGTGAGGAAACTTGGTTGCATAAGCTACTTTATGGTATGCATCAGTCTATAGAAGGGCTAGTTTTCATTTATTGGGACAATATGAGCAGTATACACTTGGCAAATAACCCAGTCTATCATGCTAGAACAAAGCACATTGAGTTGCATTATCACTATGTGTGGGAGAAGGTTCTAGTACGTTTTATTGATCTGATTATGTCAGCACATAGGATTAGGTAGATGACATATTCACGAAGGCATTGGGTGCAGAGAAGCTACGCAAGTTCAGAGACTTGCTTGGAGTGCAGGAATTGGGATTGAGCTCGAGGGGGACTGTTGAGATATTGAGCTCCACTCGTGATATGCCAGGGTGACCGTTGTGCATTTATGTCACCGACTTGTTAGTTGCAAATGCGGTTGGTACACCGCCCATAGATAATAGCTGGATGACAGCTATGTTTATGTACTCTAGTTAGTGGCTCAGTTAGTATGCCACCTAGGTTAGCTGAGTTTGGTTTGAGACCCACATATAGGGTTCACCTATTCCTTTTGTACTAAGAGAGAGTTCTTTTGGCTTTCATAACTAAGAAGAGAAAAATTGTTTTCAGCCTCCACCTTTTTGTGTATTCCCCCATTGTGTATGTGAGAAAGCTGCAAGTGAGACTCCTTACTTCTCTCCCACTCTCTTCACATATAGATGGTGAAGAGGATAGCTCCGACCCTAAACACCTTGGAGAGGATTTTGCTGCAAAACCTTGGAAAGGTGGCTGCAACAAATGAATCGGGTGGAGAGGAGAACTTGCCTCAAAAGGTCATCCCCATTGAAGATGTGTCTCGTAATGTTCCCATGCCTAAAGATGTGGATGCAATGATCGATGATATCATTGAGGTATTGAATGACTTGAGAAATCTTGAGAAGAAATTGGAGGCATCAGCTCTACTGTCTAGATGGACATGGGTGATGACAGTCCATTGGAAAGCGTAGCTGCCAAGCTGGGCAAGAAGAAGAAGTCCACTTTTTCTTCTCTACTTGAACCCTTAAAGAGACAAAAGATTACCCACCACCCACAAATCCTCCCAAGGCAAGGGTCTAGAGTACCCAGGCACCTTTGCAACAAAAGGACAAGATTTCTCCCACTGCTTTAGTGGCCATTACCCCTCCTGTTTTCCTTGCTATGATTGCTGAGGAAGGGGCTCATAGGTCTTCCCTTGCCAGGAGCCCCAAACACCTCTTCCATTCATATGCCTCCTCCCCTATACCTCTCCCCCCTCCCTCTCTTTTCTTCCTCCCCATCCGCATTTCCCCCTGCTATCATCACCTCACCACTTTCCCCCTCCACCTCTTGCCTCATTGCCCTAGCAGGCTCGTCTACTTCTCCCAGCTATCGTGCTTCCCCTTGGCCTAGCCTTGACCCCTAGCCTTTGGGCAAGGGTAAAGCCATGCCTTCTCCCTCTTCCCCCAAGTCTATAGCCTCTTGAATTTGGCAGTCTAGCCTCCCCCTTTAGTAGGACTCTACCCCTTTGCAAGCACTAGGGAGAAGCGACGGGCCCCCTAGATTCTAGATCTAGAGGCTTATATTGTGGAATTACCTTGAGATCATAGATTCTTATTCTATGGCTTTTGATCTTATAGCCTCAGTTGATGTGGTTGGCTCGTGCAATGTGCCCTTTTTCCAATTTACCTCCATAGGTGAGGAACATTGTACACCTTCTATCATTGATGCCATGATGGGCAATTAGGTGTATTGCATGATGGATGAGTGGATGGGACCGCAAGGGTTGGACTTATGCCTTTCCTATGGTTCCTTAGCTCACTTCTAGCTTGGTTTTACCCTGGAGAGATTGGGTGTAGATTTGGTAGTTTGATTGATCCGTTAGCGACTAGAGAGGTGGAGATCACTCACCCACATTATTGGACACTACATTATTGGACACTTTAGCAATGCATCAACTTTTTTGCAATAGATGTTCCCTTCATGTTGTAGTGGGCATGAAAAGGTAGGCATGGAACATATCATGACCCTGTTCATCATTGCTAGATATAGACTACTCTCCTTCCTAACCCCCTTTGAATTCACAGAAGTTGGGTTTTTTGGTGCAAGATTCCGCTCATAGGTGAGCCTTGTTTCCTCTTTTACCCTCCCCATGAGCTGGACCATGGTGAGTTGGAACATGCATGGACTTCATAATAATGCACATAGCCAACCACAATGTCTATTATGATAGGATTTGCATAGAGCAATGGTGGGATGGAAAGTCGATTCTATTTTAATTAAGAAGCACATGTTTTCAAAAGCAGACATCGAACATTGCCACCACCTTCTCTTAATGACAGGACCTTAGGTTTGGTCCCATGTAGTAGGATGGACTGGAGGGGTTTGCATCTCAGTCTACTAGGAAGTGGCTCCAAAGATCTTTGATTAGGGTGAGCTCATTACAAGTAGAGCAGTTTGGATGGGCCTTCAAATGGGAAAGTCTGAGATTTGGGATCCTGAATGTGCATGCACCCAATGTTGAGATATCGAGCTCCACTCGTGATATGCCACGGTGACCGTTGTGCATTTATGTCACCGACTTGTTAGCTACAGATGCGATTGGTACACCGCCCATGAATAATAGTGGGTTGATTCTCACATGAGTGCAGTAGCTACCTAAGCCTACTATGGATGAGTTACCCATCTACTATGGCAAGCTTTTAGCAACTAATCAACATTCATGTAATAGAAGCACAGTCTATGTGCAATAACATATGCAAGTTATGTAAGGATCTGGGGATCAAGTGGTAGGAGTAGATTAGCCAAGTGAATCTATATCACACAAGTTTTGAGATCCTACGTATCAACATTCCATCTAAAGAGTCAATCACCAAAGCTTGGACACTAGTCTAGCTTGTTGAACCCGAGCGTCCACCGGTCGAAATCATCAGTGTCTATTCCTAGGGACGAGGGTGTGACATTTTGAGCCACCACGTTCCCCTCCTCAACCACCACCTATAGATGAAGCTGCGGGCCCATCTCCACAACATGTTTGTTGATGCACATGCTCATGGACAACATTTATGCTTGAGGCATCTTGGCACTTATTGGCATTGGGATTGCAATTGTTTTGCCATTGTAGTTGCCATTTTCTTTTGGGACAAAATTTCTCATATGGATGCATAGCATATGCACATGAGTTAGATGCATTTTGATGCTTTGAGCCTTGAGTTTTGGTGACACTATCCTTCATTAAGGCAGACATATTTGGGTGCACCTGGTATTTGGTGTGATTTTTCTCTTGAAGGTACTAGCATTTGGGATTTTTGTTTCATTTGCATCATGGCATCCTCTTCCATGTCTGAAAAGGAGTTTATCAGCATTAAAAAGTTTGATGGGACAAACTTTTATTTGTGGAAAGAATAGATAAGGGATGTGCTTATTCAAAAGAAGTAGATTAAACCCTTGGCAGCTAAGCCTACAAATATGTATGAGAATAATTGGAATGAGTTGGATGGATTAGCAAAGTCTACTATTAGACTTCATTTTGCAGAGTTAGTTTATTTCAAAGTAGTAAATGAGCAAAATACAGAAGATTTGTGAAAGAAATTGTGTGCCACTTATGAGAAGGAAACTACCTCTAATAAAGTTTACCTCATGAAGAGGTTGTTTGAGCAGTAGATGAAGAAAGGGTTCTCCATTGCTTCTCACTTGAGTGAATTCAATATTATTTTTAGCCACAGCTTCAGCCTCATCAGAAGCTGAATTTTGATGCAGAGACTAAGGCAATATTCCTCTTATATCCATTGCCATCCTCATGGGATACCTTCCGTATAGCCATCTGTAACTCTACACCTAGTGGAGTATTGAAGTTTGATGATGTTGTGGGTAGCTTGTTGGCTGATGAGATTAGACAGAAGTCTATGGATTGAGAGTGCTCTCAACGGAAGCAAGAATGGAAGAGGGAGAGAGAGCGAGAGAGAGAGACAGAGAGCCACACAAGTTTTGGTGGGTGCAGAACCACCCTAATCTTCTTTTTCATTCATTTATATATGTGTTTGAGTATTGTACATAACTGGGGTTAAGGCACAGTGACCTTTAACCCCCACAACCTCCCACTTAAAGGACAATTTGCCTTTAAGGGAGAACAACCAGTGAGCATTCTATCCAATGCCCATCAATACACGACAATACTCAAACCGCTGACTAGGTAGACTCTTTGTCAGCATATCTGCAGGGTTATCATCTGTATGAACCTTGACAAGCTCTATGCGCTTGTCCTCAAGTACCTCCCTGATGAAATGGTACCTGACCTCAATGTGTTTGGTCTTTGCATGAAAGACTGGATTCCATGCTAGCTGAATAGCACTCATGGAATCACTATGCAATGTCGGTACACCTGTATGAATCCCCAAATCTCCCACTAGCCGATCAAGCCATATAGCCTCCTTGCAACCCTCTGTGGCTACAACATACTCAGCCTTTGTGGTAGACAAAGCCACGCACTTTTGTGCACGAGACATCCACGACACTGCACCACCTGCAAAGGTGAACACATAACCAGAAGTGGATCTCCTACTATCCACATGCCCTGCATAGTCTGAATCTGTGTACCCAAGTACACGCGTGTCTCCTTTACCAAAGCAAATGCACATCTCCTTGGTACCCTTCATGTACCTCATGATGCACTTAACTGCCTCCCAATGCCTCTTTCCTGGATTAGCCATATACCGGCTAACAACTCCCACTGCAAATGCAATGTCTGGTCTAGTAGCTATCATAGCATACATAAGACTCCCAACTGCTGATCCATAAGGAACCTTGGCCATCATGGCCCTCTCCTCATCTGATTTGGGACTATCTGTATGACTCAGTTTCACATATGGAGGCAATGGAGTACTCACTGCCTTCCCCCCCTCCATATTGAAACGCTGTAATACTTTTGTAACATACTCTTTTTGTGAAAGCCAAAGGAGTTTCCTACTCCGATCACGCGTGATGCGCATACCAAGAATATGACCTGCAAATCCCAAATCCTTCATATCAAAGGCCTCATGCAACTTGGCCTTTAATGCATCTAGCTCATAAGTATTCTTGCTAGCCAATAGCATATCATCCACATATAGTGCCAGGATTATCAGGCTACTATCCTTAGCCCTTTTAGTGTAGAGGCAGTGATCAATTTCACTCCTTCTGAAACCCTGGGACCGAATGAAAGCATCAAACTTCTGATACCATTCTCTAGGCGCTTGCTTAAGACCATAGAGACTCTTCTTCAGCTTGCAAACTAAATGCTCTTTGCCCTTTTCTTCAAAGCCTTCCGGCTGCACCATGTAAATTTCCTCATGCCAATCCCCATGCAAGAAAGCTGTCTTGACATCCATTTGCATAAGCTCCATATCCTCTACTGCCACTAGTCCAAGCATGCATCTAAGTGTGGTCATCTTCACAACCGGAGAGAATATCTCATCAAAGTCCACACCCTTCTCTTGCTTGAACCCTTTAGCAACCAAACGGGCCTTGTACCTAGGCACATCATCACCTGTGACCTTCATTTTGTAGACCCATTTACATGGCAATGCTTTCTTGCCATGTGGCAAAGAAACCAAGTCCCAAGTCTTATTCTTCATAAGTGAACTCATCTCTGATTGCATAGCATACTCCCACTTGCGTTGATCCTCACGCATCATAGCCTCTCTGTAGCAAGAAGGCTCCCTGCAATCAGTAAGCATCACATAGTCTACCCCTGGAACAAACCTATCAGGTGGTCTAGACACTCTAGATGATCTTCTCAAGGGCATTTCAGCTTGCTGTCCCACTTGCATATCAGCCACATTTGGCTCATCATTTCCACCAATAGATGATCCATCATCTACCCTTGATTGTATACCTGTGGGAGTACTTGGTTGTACCATTTCTTGCACATTTGGTGCATGGATAGCTTGCTGCCTATCAACATATGCAGGTGGATTCACATCCTGGAAAGTGATTCTCCTCATTTCCACATCCCTCATGGGTGCCTTATGCATCTTCTTCTCATTGAAGACCACATCATGGCTGCATATGATCTTCTTTGCTTCTGGATCCCAGAGACGATAGCCCATCTCTCCACTTTCACCATAACCTAGAAAGATGCATTTCCTAGACTTAGGATCTAGCTTCTTTCGAAGCTCTTTTGGCACATGTGCATATGCCTCACACCCAAATATACGCAAATGAGAGTAAGAGGGCTTCTTGCCACTCCATGCCTCTTCAGGAATACCACCATCCAAACTCTTACTAGGTGATCTATTGATCACATGCACTGCAGTCTTCATTGCCTCAGCCCAAAAACCACCAGAAAGACTTGCATTGGAAAGCATGCATTGCAACCTTTCTTGAATGGTATGATTCATCTTTTCTGCAACTGGATTTTGCTCTGGAGTACGAGGGGATGTGAGCTCCCTCTTAATCCCACGTGTATCACAGAAATGCTGAAAGTCATGAGAGAGATACTCTCCACCATTGTCAGTCCGTAGGCATTTAAGCGTTCTACCTGACTGATTCTCAACCAAGGCCAGCCATTTTTGAAATACCTGGAACACATCACTCTTCCGAGCTATAGCATAAGCCCACACTTTCCTAGTTGCATCATCAATGAATGTCACATAGTATTCAGCCCCGCCTAATGACCGTGTAGGCATGGGACCACATACGTCTGAATGCACCAAATCAAGCATTTCAAACTCTTTCTTTCCCCTTCTTTTATGGGCTGATTTAGTCTGCTTCCCATAGAGACAGTGCTCACAAAATTCAAAATCAGAGAAACTCAAATGCGGTACATAACCCAAACGGCATAAGAGTTTCATTCCATTCTGGCTCATGTGCCCCAACCTGCAGTGCCACAAAGAAGTGCTTGGCTACTCGGTTATTGCAACAACATGATCAAATACCCCTGATACATGTAAGGGATACAAAGTCCCACACTTGGCACCCCTGGCCAAAAGCATAGAGCCCTTTTGAATTTTCCAACTCTGAAAGCCAAAAGTGGTGTGAAAACCAGCATCATCTAGCTGACCCACTGAAATAAGACTCTTGGTCAGCTTAGGCACATGTCTCACATGTTTCAAAACAAATGCAGACCCATTTGCAAAAGAAAACTTTATGTCACCTGCTCCCACTATGTCACATGCATAGTCATTTCCAAGATGCACACAACCTGTCTTTCCACTATCATAAGTGGAGAACCATTCCCTATGGGGAGTAACATGGAATGAAGCACCAGAATCCAAAATCCAATCCTGGGAATATGCATCATCTGAAGCATGGATGATTTTTTCGCGTTAGTTTCGTTAATAAGCGAAAGTTTTATATGGCTTGTGAAAGTTTATATGCTTTTATAAAAATAAGAGCTTAGTATATTCGCCAGAATCTGAAACTAAAATTAAAAAAAGAGCTAAGTTTAGCCTTTAAGATTATAAAATTATAAATAAAGTCCATGAAAATTCGCCAAAGTTTTATATAATAGATAAATATATTTGGAAACTTTCGCCAACATATTATATATACAATTTAAAAATTTGGGTGGATCTATAGAATTAAGCACCAAAAGAAGACTTGTGCAATCAAGTATAATCTAGTGTTAACATTTAATGTTTGCTAGAATGATAATAATGTAGAGGTTTTATCTATTTGAACATGAAGCCGTTTGATATTGCATGAAATGTAAATGCAATCCATAATCTAAAATACATGATTAATGAGCTCCTATGGTATATGTGATTTTAAACTTGCATTTGAGTCTTTAGATACTTTCCCTATATATATACTTATATAGTGATTATTTTCCTTTACTTGATTCCTTCTTAATTTCCTATGGTTGTTTACCATGTAACTTTTTAATTTATCGTTGTACCTTCTTATTCATTTGGACTCAGTGCAAATGAAAGGTGCTATCTATCTCCACATGCACCTTCAGTTACACACAACACCCACCAAACCACACCCCCTAACCGTTACACACCACCATCTTGGAGCCATTATGCACCGTTATGCACTGCCACCTTTTAGCTCTTATCCTTACATCCTCACACTTGCACCTCACCTCTGTAACCCCTATTTTTTGGTGCACTGAGCACTCCATCCTACTCTTTGCCTCCTTTTTTGAAATTCCTCCATCTCTATTAAGCTCCCGACTCCTTTGGTTATGCTTCACTACATCCCAACTTCATCAACCGACTTGCTCTCCTCCTCCTCCTTCTTACCATCTCAAGTGCCTTCCCTACCATGCCTCCTTCAAACAGGTTCTCTCCTTGTACAAGTAGCCCATCCCTTCATTCAAGCCTCTATTTGTGTCCACTTATAGCTCGGCTATCAGCGCGCCAACTTCCTGTGGGCTTTATTTTCTATGTTGCAGCCTTATCTCCTTTGCAATTCTACTACGTACTCCACATTCAAGGTCGTTACTCAACTCGCAAGGTCTCGTTCTTCCCTCTCTTGCAACTGCAAGCACTATGGCTCTCATAGGCAGCTAGGCTATCCACTAGTACCTTGGTGCTGCTGTCCCTTTTCTGTGTGTTGATATAGTAGCTACGGCTTTTTGTTGGAGCTTTTTGTCGTAACAACTCCTCTTTTACTTTTAGCTTCTCTTCTGTCTCTTTTTGCTCACTAATTCCTCGCTACCTGTGGTGTCCTGTTACTTCCATTTGCACATTGAGCAACCGTTCCATTGTTTGTAGCCTACTATGCGTAGAGCATGTTCAGAAGAAGAGCAAGCTGCTTCTGAACCTAGTATTTGAATACATGGACACAGATTTAAAGAAGTACATGGATCTTCATGGATAGAGTAGTAACGGGTTACGGCACCCGGAATCCATTGCCAGTGAAACTGATTTGGGTCCATTCAATTGTATTAAAGAAGCTCATAAATTCGAACTACATAACGATTTATACTTGATAATTCTGAAAAACAAGTAGTTGCAAAGCTGTGGAATTATATATATAATATGAGACCATGGTGGCTTGCCACGAGCTACCCACTAGATCTTAAATGAGACCACCTATGGGATCAAATTCTAGAGGTGGGGAGGAGGGCATTCCTTTTTCTAAGGTGTATTAATTAATTTGATTATTTTAATTTGATTATTTTTAAAGGAATGGGTTAAAGCCGACGGCGCTGCCACTTAGGTGGTCATAATGTAGGCCGTTATGAGATATTAGGTTGTGACAGAGTGCAGGTTGGTCGGACTCGTTTCTCTCGTAGATTGCCTTCCTCTCGTCTCCCATGCTCGACACCTTCGCTATCGTCATTTGTGAGTCGTGAGGCTTCGCCTTTCAAGTTTCTATCGCGCCATTTTGTGTAAGTTGGAGCCTGGAGGTGGTTTTATGGTCTCGCGAGTCGTTCATCGGGCCCGTCCGAATTCGCCTCGTCCCCCGTGGCTTCTGGTTAGAGCAGAAACGCATCATTTTACATTCCACGCAAATGTGTTCAGTTTGTCTAGCCATTGGCTCTTCTGTTATAGACGTTTTCAACTTGTTCTATATCGCAAGTCTGACAGCAAACTTCTTGCAGCATCACCGGCCAAGTCGCCAACGACCACAACCGCTTCTCAGTCCTCAGCGGCCAGCTCTCCGTCTGCATCTCCCTCGCCCTCCTTGGGAAAATCTCTACCTACAGTTCCAGCATCTTCTCCTTCAGGTGCTTCATCAAAACTAAACGGTTTGCTAGTCTAATAATATGCATCGTTTGCTAGTATCGCACCGTGTAAAATATATATCTTTTATAGTATGAACCCCTCGCCAGCTACACTTCACATTCGTTAATGAAGATTTCGTGTGTCGCCGCGGCTTTTTTGTTGCGGTAATGCGGAACCTGTCCTGCGGAATCTCCTCTGAACGATAGTGGAAGGCTGAGATCGTGCAGACGCGGGAGTTTTTACGGCCTGAGCAACGGTATTGTGGAAACATTACCTGTGGGATCTCGAGTGAACGATAGCGCAGGGATGAGATCCCGGAGGCCACATCTGTAAGGTGTTCCATTCCGTCGGGAGTCTAAAATCTTTACCCGTCGGCGTATCTCGCATCTGCTTCCCGGATCCAGCTTGCTCGAGCTGCGAAACATGGGGGAAACGCAAACTCAGACTTGGATCAGGCGAGGTAGCAATCCGAAGCTCGAAGCTGAGGTGATCGATATACCGCCAACTCCAACGCACGGGGAAGGGAAATACGCTGCTTGTTCTCCGGCGCGCTTGTAATTGTTAACTCGCATTTTATGTCAAACTTCTGAAGATAGTAGACCTGATCTGTAACTACACGTTTCCTTCGAGCCAGAGTTTCATGGGTACCCGGTACATTGTTATTAGGCTAGAGTTTCATGGGTATTTGGCACCCACCCGGTACATTGTTATTAGGCTAGGGTGAAGACTTGCTGTGCCCAGACCAACTTCGGCCCATGATGCCCTTCTATTCCTTGTAGACCTAATATCGGAATGGATCCAAGAAGTTGGACAATTTGTGGCCAATGGGTTTTTGAAGAACAAGGACCTTAACAAAGCTAGGGCCCAAAAACTCATCAAGGATGCAATAACTTACAAATTAATAGTCGGCCAATTATACCGAATGGATGAGAATGGCATACTTTGCCACTACATCATGAGAAAAAATTGGTCAAGGATTTGGAAGAAGCCCATTTGAGACACTTTGCAAAAGAGCTCCCAGCCCGTAAGGTGCTACAAGTAGGACTATGGTGGCCCACTCTCTTTGCAGACGCAGCCGAATTTGCCAAGCCTTGTGACCCCTACCAATGAACTTCCATACCTCATAAGAAATATTATATGCCTCTTGCAGGGGTTCTCATAGAAAAACCTTTGAGAAATCAGGCATTGATTTCATAGGACCTATTAGTCTAGTGGCAAAAGGGACACAAGCTCGATACATCATCGCGGCTACCAACTACTTCGCTATGTAGGCAAAAGCAAGGGCTTACAAAAAGGTCGTTGCACAAGAGACTAGATCTAAGCATACATTTCTTCAGCTTGTCAACTAGATCTAAGAGACTAGTTGACAAGGTCCCAATTGTTCATAGAATATCCACTCCATACATGGCTTTCAAATGCACCTTGCTGCCCAGACCAACTTCGGCCCATGATCCATCCTCATTGTATCTCTTGCGCTACGACCATGTTGTAGACTCGTATGATGTTTGGAGAGTCAGGTTCTCGCTGTCCAGTGCTCTCTCTTGCAAAAGATGAGAGCTGTGGGTGTCTTCCGACGTTCGAGTTGTGAGGGCAAACTATAGCTCTAACATCTTTCTCTCCAATGGTAGGCTATTGACGTGTTGAAATCAGCTACTGTTGGTTGTTGGTTGTGCCAGGCAAAATCTGGTGAGAACTCAGATCATTGCCTCTTTCTTTGTTCATTCTACAAGCTCACGGATGCCCTTAGCGATTGAAGTTTTTTCTCTACCCTCCAATGATGACGCTCTCTATTAATTTGCATATTTGTAGAGACACGTTGACAAAATTCTCTCTTAATCTACGTTGTAGCTTGGTGATGTTCTCTCTTCATCTGCATAGTTGTAGGCTGCTTGTAGAAATACAAACTCATTATGCATAAAAGAAATACAAACTCTTTCGTACATACTACGAAACATTGTCAGACATATGAAGGGGGTAATACACAATAACATTCATGTCATTCCCTGGAAAGAATGGGCATTATCCTTCCTTAAGAAATAGGTGTGTGGGCATTGTATAGAGTAAGTTGAAATTGGTTTGGCATGCTTTATGCAGTGTAGTATTATGATTTCAAACATAAAATAAGGGCTTGGTTCAGGAAGTGGTGTCTGGTTCCTGCGCTCACAAGGCAGGGGGCTAAGAGGCACCACGACCTAGGACCAAGTTCCTTAGATCTAGTTCACAAGCTAAAGAAATGTATGCTTATGTAGTGTAGTATTATGATTTCAAACATGAAATAAGGGCTTGGTTCAGGAAGTGGTGTCTGGTTCCTGCGCTCACAAGGCAGGGGGCTAAGAGGCACCACGACCTAGGACCAAGTTTCTTAGATCTAGTTGACAAGCTGAAGAAATGTATGCTTATATATTTTGTAAAAGTTTCTGTTGTGAATATGCATATGCATCATTGCCTGTGATGTGCTCTTTCTTTTTTAATGTATTTATTGGTGCATTGTATAGAGTAAGTTGAAATTGGTTTGGAAATTGGCATGCTTTATGTAGTATAGTATTATGATTTCAAACATGAAATAAGGGCTTGGTTCGGGAAGTGGTGTCTGGTTCCTGCACTCACAAGGCAGGGGGCTAAGAGGCACCATGACCTAGGACCAAGTTCCTTAGATCTAGTTCACAAGCTGAAGAAATGTATGCTTATGTAGTGTAGTATTATGATTTCAAACATGAAATAAGGGCTTGGTTCAGGAAGTGGTGTCTGGTTCCTGCGCTCACAAGGCAGGGGGCTAAGAGGCACCACGACCTAGGACCAAGTTCCTTAGATCTAGTTCACAAGCTGAAGAAATGTATGCTTATGTAGTGTAGTATTATGATTTCAAACATGAAATAAGGGCTTGGTTCAGGAAGTGGTGTCTGGTTCCTGCGCTCACAAGGCAGGGGGCTAAGAGGCACCACAACCTAGGACCAAGTTTCTTAGATCTAGTTGACAAGCTGAAGAAATGTATGCTTATATATTTTTTAAAAGTTTCTGTTGTGAATATGCATATGCATCATTGCCTGTGATGTGCTCTTTCTTTTTTAATGTATTTATTGGTGCATTGTATAGAGTAAGTTGAAATTGGTTTGGCATGCTTTATGTAGTGTAGTATTATGATTTCAAACATGAAATAAGGGCTTGGTTCGGGAAGTGGTGTCTGGTTCCTGCGCTCACAAGGCAGGGGGCTAAGAGGCACCACGACCTAGGACCAAGTTCCTTAGATCTAGTTCACAAGCTGAAGAAATGTATGCTTATGTAGTGTAGTATTATGATTTCAAACATGAAATAAGGGCTTGGTTCAGGAAGTGGTGTCTGGTTCCTGCGCTCACAAGGCAGGGGGCTAAGAGGCACCACGACCTAGGACCAAGTTTCTTAGATCTAGTTGACAAGCTGAAGAAATGTATGCTTATATATTTTTTAAAAGTTTCTGTTGTGAATATGCATATGCATCATTGCCTGTGATGTGCTCTTTCTTTTTTAATGTATTTATTGGTGCATTGTATAGAGTAAGTTGAAATTGGTTTGGCATGCTTTATGTAGTGTAGTATTATGATTTCAAACATGAAATAAGGGCTTGGTTCGGGAAGTGGTGTCTGGTTCCTGCACTCACAAGGCAGGGGGCTAAGAGGCACCACGACCTAGGACCAAGTTCCTTAGATCTAGTTCACAAGCTGAAGAAATGTATGCTTATGTAGTGTAGTATTATGATTTCAAACATGAAATAAGGGCTTGGTTCTGGAAGTGGTGTCTGGTTCCTGCGCTCACAAGGCAGGGGGCTAAGAGGCACCACGACCTAGGACCAAGTTCCTTAGATCTAGTTCACAAGCTGAAGAAATGTATGCTTATGTAGTGTACTATTATGATTTCAAACATGAAATAAGGGCTTGGTTCAGGAAGTGGTGTCTGGTTCCTGTGCTCACAAGGCAAGGGGCTAAGAGGCACCACGACCTAGGACCAAGTTCCTTAGTTGTAGCGGACAACTGGCAGAAATATATGCTTATTTATTTTTTAAAAGTTTCTGTTGTGAATATGTAGCTAGCATTATTGTTTGGTATGCATGATGTGATGTGATTATTCTTTTTTTAATAAGTTGATATCAATTTCATGTATGGTGGGCTATGATAAAGTTGTTCCATTTCTTAGATTTAGAACTATTTTTGAATGCTCTTTTGTTTTGATCCTACAAATGGTTTAGGGATGGAAGGATCTAAGCGTAAGGCGATTGATTTTGAGTTATCTAAAGGACAGCGGAAGTATGTCAATCAGGTCCTTCGAGATGAGCTTCTTGCAGAGATAAATAACATGAGTGCAAAGGAGATGGAGATGACCATAGAAAGCACTTCTAGATTGCATACTCTAAAGAGTAAAGTTGTTTTGAATACAAGGCGTCAAGTAGAACTAGATCCTAACAGGAAACACCTTGTAGGGATCACAAAATGGGACACTGATGTTATGCTATGGGTAGAGAGCAAGATTGGGAATGTCTTGGCCCGGTTTAATGAAGCATGCGCAAGGAACCCAACATTTGCAAATGATATTAATGAGGAAAAGATGCATTTATGGAATTCCTTTTGGGCTAAAAATAAGACAAAGGTTATAAAGTCGGATGTAAAAACCATACTAGCTGTAAGTTGGGAGAAAAAGTCAGCAATTGCTTTCGGAAGGGCGGAGGAAGTAGCAAAAGGAGAAGAAAGTGCAAGGATTTTGAATGGAAAAACACGAGAAGTACAAGGTAGTGATTCTCAAAAGCTACAGATTAGGGCAAGTCATATAAGCAATGTGTCCTTCATGATGTACATAACTGAAAATGAGATCCAAGTTGGTGAAAAGATAGGTTCTGGCACATATGGATTTGTCTACAAAGTACAACTCACAGGTGCTCCAGGATTATTACAGCATATATGCTATGCTGGAAAGCAATATAAGGGTGACATAGGGGATCGTACACGAGAGGCAAGGAAGGAGGCACAAATGCAAATTCGGCATCCTGTGCTTGTTCGTGTTATTGCAGCAACTCCAGAAGAGCCCTTATGGACTATCACACCATATTTTAATGGTGGTAGCTTGATGGACTTCATGAGAACTTTACCATATGAGCAAGGCAGGTTTAGGCGCTATGTTGACATAGTCCTAAAAAGAGGCAAAGAAATGAAGGCAAGGGCACAAGGAACATTGGAAGATGTATGCACAAGGGAGCAAATAGAGCAAATTAACTACTTTAGTTCAAATGTGCACCACATTATACATGCACTCATTGCTGGACTAGCAAGGTTACATAAGGGTCAATGGATTCATACAGACTTACATCCTAGTAACATTCTATTAGATTTCACAGCAAATGGTGCATGTAGAGTTGGCATAATTGATTGGGGGATGGCACTAGTTTCTTCAGAGACTAGAAAAGCTTTTAAGGATATGAAGAAGACACCTCTAGAGACTGACCAACAATTTACACAAAGGAAGCATAAGAAAGAGCAAGAGCATGCACGAAAGAAGTGGTTTGCACCTGAGCTTCAATGTTTTTCTAGGAGAGGTGTGTATAGCCCTCAGTCAGACATATATGCATTAGGATGGATAATTACAGAGATTATACAGTTTTGGGAAGATGCAATTGGGTATTTTGAACAGTCTCGCCACATGCCTGATAGTGCACTATTAAAGTGTATTAAAAAACATGCCTTTGAAAAGATGATGACTGAGAATTCTTTAGAGAGAATAGCATTTATGGATACCTATAGAATCCTATCAACATTTGGATGTAATGCAAGTCTAGCAATGCGACCCCTTGATGAGATGAATGTTGCTTTGAAGCTAGCAACATAGAAAATATACTCAGTCTACCTTTAAATGTTGCTTTGGATGTAATGCAAGTCTAGCAATGCAGCCCCTTGATGAGATGAATGTTGCTTTGAAGCTAGCAATATCTTGTTGTTGTATTCATGTGGTGGACTTATATTCATTTTGTATTCATATAGTAGATTTGTATGAAAATAAATTAAAGTATTTCTTCTCTTGGAAGGTGTGTTATACTTGATTTGCAACACACGTGAAGTGCACATAATTTTATAAGGATAAGAATTATTATGCTATTTTTTCAGCATGTGTTTAGAGAAAAGAAATTATGTTCTATTTTATGCTCAACTAATAAAGACATAATTTTTTAAACAGGTACTTATCATGGGAAGAAAGAAGAAAGTTCAAGCTCTAGAGAAAAATACAAAAATGACATCTTTCTTATTACCTTCCACATCATTGGGCACTAATCTAAACATGTTTACAACATCAAGTACACCAGAGAATTTACTCTCAAGTTCATCATCCATGAATCATGAAGCAATTTATGGGACTCCTGAACATGCTCCGGGCACAATGCATCATGCTAGAAATCAATGTTCTAGATCACTACTTAACGATGATAGTTTTAACAGGGATTTGAGTTTTCAAGTCTTGGAAGCAGGGAAGATAGGATCACAAAACTGTAATCAAGGGAATGCAATTGGAATTGAAAATTCATCAGCTGGCACATCATTGACAAATAATGAGGTAGTGGATTTAACTGGATTGGAAAGTGGAAAAATGTCAGAAACAGTATCATCAATGTCAACACCAACTAAAGAAGCCATTGATAATGCATCACAAGGTTGCAACTCTTCAAGTAAGCAGAAGAGAAAGAGAGCTTGGGATATTCGTAGGAATTTTCAAGAAGATTGGGTAGCCAAATATCCTTGGTTAGACATAGAACAAGTGGACACTGGGGATGCACCAAAGTGGGCCATTTGTAAAATATGCACATGGGCAAGGAAAAAGGAGGCACGGTTACAATTGAAGATTGATACAATTGAGAAGCATTGTGGGAAGGTTTACAAGACTGTAGAAGATACAAGTAATGAAAAGAAAGTGATCAAAGAATGGGACAAGGAAAATAACCGCCACTTAAAAAATGAGATTGAGTACAATAAGTTCTTGCTTGCACAAGAGTCTAGCAGAAATAAAAGTGAAGGATCATTGAAAAAGCGTTGGGAATGTATCGATGATCAGGTTGATAGAGAAAAGATAGTGCAATTCTCAACTATCATGCAAATATTGAAGCAAGGCCACTCACTGATAGACTTCTCGGGTTACCAATCATATCTTCAATTTTTGGATGTTCCTAATTTGGCAAGCATGCATTGGTCAAGGAGTAGTGCAACAGATATGGCTAACCACATGAACCAAGTCATAATTGATGATTTAAAGGAGACTTTAAAACTTGCAGAGTTTTTTTCTGTGTCATTGGATGAGTACACAGCTGTGGATACTACATCGTGGTTGGGAATGCATTTGTACGTGGTGGAAAACAATAAGAGAAAACCATATTTTTTACATGTACACAAACTTGATTCACAATCCAATGCTAATAACTTAGTGCAAGTTTTGATCCAAGCTTTAAAAGAGTATGGAGGTGTGACAGAGTCTGAGATGGTCAAGAAACTTGTTTGTTTTGCATGTGATGGTGCTTCAGTCTTGCAAGGTTGTCGGAATGGTGTCTCTGTACAAATAGAAACAAAATATGCTCCTTACTGTGTTGGGATACATTGTATGGCTCATCGCACAAATCTAGCTTACAAAGTTGTGTCCACATTTCCATCAGTACAACGAATCGAGACGTTGGTTAAAAAAAGCTACTCTTACTTTTGCAAGAGTCCAAAAAGATACAATCAATTTAGAGTTATTGCAGAAGCAGTGGGTACAAAAGGGAGGAAGATTTTGAAGAGTGTGGATACTAGATGGATATCTTTGGTTCAGCCAGTGAAAAGATTATGGGATGAATACAGGACTTTGGTCTATTTAATGCACATGGAGGTAGAAGAAGAGGTTGAAAAGGCAGATATTTTGTATCATAAACTGACCAACATAGATTCGATATTGGGATTGTGTGGAATTATTCCACTTTTAGACAAAATGAATATGTTGAGTAAAATGTCGCAATCGAAGGATATTTATATCAATGAATATGTCAAGGCAATAAAACTCACTAATTTGAGTATAACAACAGCATACGATAAGAAGTTAAGCTCCAGTTTTCAAGACGAGAAATTGTTCAAAGATTGGAAAAGTTTAATAGACCTAGATGGGGATTCCTCACTTTTAACATGTGACCAGGAAGGATATGTTTGCCTTCGTGCAAACAATCAGATTTTCAGGATGACAAGAGAAAACAAACGACAGAAAAGACTACAATACATTAAAAAAGAGGCTTTTTTAAAGAAAGTACAAACGGTGAAAAATGCCCTTAGTGAAGTTGCAAGTGCAGTGGTAGATGAGATTAGAAGTAGGTTTCCACGAAATGACCTAATGGAAGCATTTACCATCCTATTTCCACATTTTTGGGTCAATGGATCTTATGAAAATATCAAAGCAGGTCTAAAGAATCATTTGGATGCTCTCAAAAAACATTTTGGACGGGACATTGACATGGACAATATAAAGTACAATGGTTTGTTGGATTTTGGAAAGCTTTATTCACAATCTTCCCTTTTTGGAGAAGTCATGCACCAGCAAAGTAATTTAATGGAAAATGTTCAAATGCAAGGTTCGATGGTTCGGCTTTGGAACGAGCTCTCTCGCAGTACATTCCTACAAGATAACATTTCTGAGTACTTTAAGCTTGCAAATTTATGTCAAACCTTTATTCTTGGCTCAGTTGAGGATGAAAGGTGTTTTAGTACTCTCGGTTACTTGAAAAATAAGCTTCGTAATAAGCTAGATGATAACTTAGATCTTAGCTTGAGATTATATTCTTGTTCTTATGATGTTAGTAGCTTTCCGTATGATAGAGCATTAGCACTCTGGAAGTCAAGCTGTAAAAGAAAAGGCTATAATTAGTTTTTTTGGACTATTTAAACTAGACTTTGAGAATTTTCTTCCCCCATTGGATTTGAAGGATATTCATTATCCTTAAACAATTTTATGTTTTGCATACTCTACAGTATCCTAAATGCTAGCTATTTCATGTATTTTGAAATTATGTAAAACGGAAGAGACAGAGTTTTTAATATAATTAGTTTTTAATATATTTGTAAAAATTGAAAGTTTTTTAAATGTCCTAGAATATTTAGCCAAGTTTTGAAACAAAAATTATAACAAAAGATATAATTCGCCAATTCTTTGAAACTTTTAAAAATAATTTATGAAAAATTTCGCCAGTATATTATAATAATATATTTCTATACCTTCGATAAAAACATCCATGATCTGAAGTGGTAAGCAACTCTACAAATAAAGTAGACATGAAGAGAACATCATTGTCACTATCATGTGTGACTGCATTGATCTCCTCGATCTTCACTTTTCCTTTGTCCTCCCTTGGACTCTCTTCCTTTTGATTTGCACCCCAATTTGCATTCTTTTTCTTATCCTTTTGCTCTCTTTTCAGCTTGTAGCAATCCTTTTTCATATGGCCCTTCTTGCCACAATGGTAACACTCAATGTTCCGTGCCTTGGATTTGCTACGAGACTTCCCTCTTTCTTGGGACTTCCCCCTGAACTGTGATCTGCCCCTTTGCACATTTAAGGCTGCATCCTGCTTGTTGCCATCCATAGACTTCCGTCTAATCTCCTCGGCCAACAAGCTACCCACAACATCATCAAATTTCAATACTCCACCAGGTGCAGAGTTACTGACAGCTGTACGGAAGGTATCCCATGAGGATGGCAATGAACATAAGAGAAATATTGCCTTAGTCTCCGCATCAAAATTCATTTTCTGAGCCTGAAGCTGGCTGAAAATAATATTGAATTCATTCAAATGAGAAGCAATGGAGACCCCTTCCTTCATCTGCAGCTCAAACAACCTCTTCATGAGGTAAACTTTATTAGAGGCAGTTTCCTTTTCATAAGTGGCACACAGTTTCTTCCACAAATCTTCCGTAGTCTGCTCATTTACTACTGTGAAATAAACTGACTCTGCAAGATGAAGTCTAATAGTAGACTTTGCTAATGCATCCAACTCATTCCAATCATCCTCAGACATATTTGCAGGCTTAGCTTCAATCCCTGCCAAGGGTTTAATCTACTTCTTTTGAATAAGCACATCCCTTATCTGTTCTTTCCACAAAGAAAAGTTTGTCCCATCAAACTTTTTAATGCTGAAAAACTCCTTTTCAGGCATGGAAGAGGATGCCATGATGCAGATAAAGCAAAATCCCAAATGCTAGTGCCTGCAAGAGAGAATCACACCAAATACCAGGTGCACCCAAATGTGTATGCCACAATAGACTGAAATATCACCAAACTCAAAGCTCAAAGCATCAAAAGATGCATCTGACTCATGTGCATATACTATGCATCCATATGAGTAAATCTGGCCCAAAAGAAAATGCCAATAAGTGCCAAATGACTCAAGCATAAACACTGTCCACTGGCATATGCATCAATAATGTCTCATCCAAGAGAGCATAGCACTATCAGTGCATCACCTGCAATGTTTCAAAGCTGTCCCTCAGCATAAAATAGCATCCATGTGCGAAGCGTCCATAAAAATAGCATCCCACAAGGCAATGTGGGCCTATCAGCGCATCCAGCAAGGACCGCAATGCATCCAAATGGCCTATAAATCGTCCACTACAACCCAATGCATACCACAAATGAGCACACACTGCTCAAACTGCAACCAGAGTGATCTGCATAAGGTATGCTCAAGAAATCATAGTCCCACGGTAATGAGCGCTACTGAAAATAGAACCTGAGATGCTTCAAAACATGGGCGCCATTGCATAATTGGAATCAGCAAGAAAATCTGCAAATATCTCTCTTCTGCCAGAACTCCAAAATCCCAACCGATGAGTGAGAAATGGGAGTCAACACTTATCCACTGCCATGTGGCATAAATCTAAGGTTTCAAAACCTTAGAATGAAAAATGCATAACAGAGAGACGAAATCGAATACACAGAGATTCATAACTCTGAAAATCCTCCACCGAATCACGCAAGAACTGATAGGTAGGGGTTTTTGGGCATCCGGAACGCAATGGGACAGACGGTTTTGGAAACCGTGGCCTCAATCACTGGGTCCAACACACGGACTGAAAAACGTTTTTGGAAACAGAGCTATCTGTAAACTCCACCGGAGTGTGAATGATGAGCAACATAGAAGTTTTAGGACCTCCTGAGTCCACCGGAACTGACAGATCTGCAAATGGTTGCTCCAAACTTGAGTTCCAACACCCGGGTAAAAAACGCAGGAACTGACACAGTGAGTCAGAAATCCAATGAAATGATCCTAGATTCAAGAATGAAGGTGTTTCCAAGCTCCTGAAGTAATGTGGACATCAAAAGCAAGCAATAGTTGCTTCTACAAGTCAATATGGAGTCTCTGTCATCGAACGGAACAGGGAAAAGCTCAAAAAACGACTTTTTCTTTGAAAGCTCTTAACAGGCTCTCAAAACCACTTTGTAAAGCCAAAGTGACTTTTCCAAAGGTTCCTCCAAGGTCTCTGCACACTCGGATGCAAGTAAAGTCACCCACAAAGCTTTTCCTTCCTCCCACAGAGCTGCTGAGCTTCCAAGCATTCATGCACGCTCAGCTAGATCACCCGGGCTCTGATACCAGTTGAGAGTGCTCTCAACGGAAGCAAGAATGGAAGAGGGAGAGAGAGCCAGAGAGAGAGACAGAGAGCCACACAAGTTTTGGTGGGTGCAGAACCACCCTAATCTTCTTTTTCATTCATTTATATATGTGTTTGAGTATTGTACATAACTGGGGTTAAGGCACAGTGACCTTTAACCCCCACATGGATGGCAATAAGCACGATGCAGCCTTAAATGTGCAAAGGGGAAGATCATAGTCCATGGGGAAGTCCCAAGAAATAGGGAAGTCTCGTAGCATATCCAAGGCACGGAACATTGAGTGTTACAACTATGGCAAGAAGGGCCACATGACAAAGGATTGCTACAAGCTAAAAAGAGAGCAAAAGGATAAGAAAAAGAATACATATTGGGGTGCAGATAGCAAGGAAAAGAATCCCAGAGAGGACAAAGGAAAAGTGAAGATCAAGGAGATCAATGCAGTCA